>NC_088643.1:72526573-72551026 GCF_964019385.1 Sycon ciliatum | reverse complement strand
AGAGAGAGAGATAGATAGAGAGAGAGAGAGAGAGAGAGAGAGAGAGAGAGAGAGAGAGAGAGAGAGAGAGAGAGAGAGAGAGAGAGAGAGAGAGAGAGAGAGAGAGAGAGTGCGCTGCGCTCCTCGTCTGCAAGGCTGGTGATGAGCCTCCAAATGCTAGGGTGGTGACACGTCAGTGCGCTGGCAAAACGACGGCGCCAACCTTCTTGAGCGTTCTTTGTGCGTGGCTATCCTTCCAGGACGTCATGTAACTGTTAGCTGAGACTCGTGGCGCACCGAGTGGTCGGACCAAGTTTATTTTTTTATTTTTTACAAAATACACAACTCACCGGCAGGCACATGGGGCTAGCATGGGGTGAGATGATGCTGGTGGGGCTTGCCATGCTCAACCGACCAGAGGTCTCGGCATCTTCACATGGCAGGCGCACCAAATTCGGGAGGGAAGCATAAGCATGAGGGGAAAAAAGCACAGGAGAAAATGCAAGATTTAGAACGAAGCCTTTTTTTTGTCTCAGTGACGTGTGGTAAAGCTTTTTTTAGCTCTGAAAAAATCTCGTGGTTGGGCGTTTTAGCCCCACATATGCCCGTTCCGGGATCATGGAGACCACTGATACATCTCGGGAACCAGCTGAAGTCGACCCATGGCGGAAAGTAAGCGCCAGGGACCTGATGGCCCGAACTGTGCTATTTCCAGCTCCAAAGGATTTGAAACTCGCCGAGTACGTGAGCTGCCTCGAGCAACACGGAATAGGAGCTGAGCTCATCCTATCTATCCAGGTCAGTTCGGTAGGCCAATGCAGATTAACGTTCACAGATATCCAGCTTGCCCAGTTAGTCGTGAAGAATGGCTTCCATATCAATGGACAACATATCCTTCCAAAATCCTTGACAGAAAACACTCATGTTCAGTTGCACATTCACGATGTTCCTGTGTGGGTGTCGGATGGCGCCATAGGCCTTATGCACATTGTACAGATGCACGAAATCCCGTATAATCTTGTAGAATCCCGTAGACCCGGTTGGGTGTTGAATGTGCAGGACCCTATTGTGTTTACTGCTATTTCCACTATGAAATGGGCCATGAAGGCATTTCATACGAAATCTTTTTCCGGCAGAGATCTAGCTAGTCGTTAGTTCAATCCCAAAGTGAAAAAGGCTTGAAAAGTGATCGTTTGCCATGAATTGTGAGGCTAAATGGGTCAAACGCGCATGTATAGCACACAATGAACACCCAACCGGGTATGTACACACCTACGGCCATAGTACAGAACTTCGTACATCTGTACAATGTGCATAAGGACTATTACAGCCGCACTTGCTCCATACGGTACCGTGCAGGGCGCCATCCGCCACGGTAAACTTAAGGTACGGGACAACGTTGTTATTGCAACCGGAGTCCGTTTTGCAACCTTTGTACTGGGGTCGAATAAAGCCGTACCTTCGTACGTGAAATCCAGAGACGGGAAAGGCACTTTCCGCGTACATTATAGTGGCCAAAAGCCCACGTGTCGGATTTGCAGCAAGCCAGAGCACCTTGCCAAGGACTGCCCTGAGGCCCGCAGTACCACTGCCAGTACCGGTAGTACACAGCAGTCACGGCATTCAACGTCACCTACATGTACAGACACTGAACGCACACGTCGACTCCTGTCTGATGTGGTCGCAAACCCAGCCCAGACAGAGCAGCAAAGTAAAGCCCAATCACAATGCCCAACATCCAAGTCTAAGCAGGCTGATCTCCCAGCAGCTGACAAGAGCGACTCCAGCTCCTCTGAGTCTGAAGAGTTGCCTCTTTCTGCTGATACTGAATCATTGGTCGACAACGAAAGCTTATCCAAGCCAGAGAACCAGCAGCTGTCTAACTTGCCCTGCGACTCCGACAGGGAGGCCAAGAAGGCAGACAGCGATGCATGTACAGCCCTAGGCCCACAGCTGGGAGGCCATAGCGACGATGATCCTGATTCTGGCGGGTGGGAAGTCAACCGATCCAAGCGTTCACGCCATAGCGTCACACCTGATCGGGACCAGAGTGCCACCACCACTGGATCCAAGCAACGGAAAAAACGGAAACGAAAATCTCCTGAGAGTGGCCAACAAGTCCTGCAGTAAGTCACTTCAGAAATTTACCGCTTTGATACACATTTACCTTTCATTTTTACACCCATGCCTAGTTCTGTCATTCATAACAATACCGTTAAATGTTCACTCAGACTCCTTTGCACCAATGCATTTAGCTTAGGAAACAAGCTAGCTGAGTTCCAGCACACACTGCACCAGCATAATCCCGACATAGCAGTAGTGACGGAAACAAAGTTTTCCTCTGAAACCGTTCCACCATCCGACTCCACATTCCCTGGCTACACCACCTTCCGGCTGGATCGAACAGCACGCGGTGGCGGAGTGGCGGTATGGATCAGATCTACACTCCCAGCCATGGTAATTAATGAGTTATTTTCTCCACATCACGAACTCATTTGGCTATCCATTCAATTGTCCCCTGGACAAAAGATAGTCTTGGGCGCTGCTTACAGGCCAGGTTCGACGGGGCCCAGTGACCTTACGCTCATTAACCATCTCGATGACATCATTCCCTCTGCTCGTGCACTTGGTGCCAACCTCATACTCGCCGGTGATTTTAACGTGCATAACCGCAATTGGCTCCATAGCTCGAAGACCACACCTGCCGGGGAAGCCCTCGAAGACACATGCACAGCCCACTTTCTCACGCAGCACGTTCAGAGTCCTACTCGCGGGGATAACACACTCGACCTGGTGATGTCCACGTTCAACTCTCCAGTGACCACGCAGATAATGTCCCCTATTGGTCGATCTGACCACGCTGTAATTCTTTCGGACTTCACAGGTGTTCTTCCTACCCATGAAGCGGCGGTGCAATGAACTGTCTGGCGCTATGAAAAGGCAGACTGGAACCGCCTCCGATCCTTTTTCCGCCAGGTTGATTGGTCAACCGTCATTACTGCCAACCCAGAAACTTCGTCTGAGCACGTTACTGCCACAATCATGAAAGCCGTTTCCCAGTTCGTTCCGTCCAAGACACTGACAGTGAAGTCAACGGATCCGAAATGGTGGACACCTGAGTGTGCAGCCGCCATGAAGGAGAAGGACAAACGCTGGCGCACTTGGAGGAAGCACCCTCACGATTTAGCACTGAAACATGAGTTTACCCATTCTGTAAACAATGCTATCGCAGTCCTCGCTAGATCTAGAGTTTCCAAAGAGAACAGCCTCAGACATAGCTTGTCGAATGGGTCCCTGAAGGAGAAGGAATGGTGGACGAAGCTAAAGTGTGCTTGTGGCGAGGGTCGGAACACTGACATTCCCCTGCTCGTTGATAGTGAAGGTTGCGAGAGGGCCACAAGCTATGAGAAAGCGGAGGCTTTCGCACGTTTCTTTTCCCACAAGTGCAGTGTGCAAGGCCGCGACCTTACCACGATGGACTTACCGGACACGGCATTCGCTGACGCACCTGCACTAGCGACAGTCCACTTTCGCCCGGATGCAGTCCACCGGCTTTTAGCTCGCCTGGATGCCTCAAAGGCGACTGGACCCGACGGTATTTCCGCTCGTGTCTTGAAGGAATGCGCCAGAGAACTTGCCAAGCCACTGTGTCAGCTCTTTGCTCTTTGCTTCCAGCACGGAGTCCAGCCACAAATGTGGAAGACTGCCAGCGTGGTTCCAATCCACAAGCGATCTTCACGATCCGCCCTCAGGAATTATCGTCCAGTTTCACTGCTGAGCATAATCTCTAAGATCATGGAGAGCGTTATCAATCGTCAGCTCATGAATCACCTTGAGCGTTACAAACTCCTGACACCCCACCAGTTCGGGTTTCGTCGCCGCCTCGGGACCTCAGATGCGCTACAGGCTCTACACCACGCCTGGATCACAGCCGTCGGCCGAGGCGGTGCAGCACGTATTCTAGCCGTGGATATTGCCGGAGCATTCGACCGTGTGTCCCATGCTGGCCTCCTCCACAAAGTCCGCCATCTTGGCATTGGCGGCCCCCTGCATACCTGGCTCTCTTCCTACCTAGGTGGACGGTCCATTCAATGCTTGGTGGGCGGCCAAACCTCATCGCTGTATACCATATCAGCAGGAGTTCCCCAAGGGAGCATACTCGGCCCTACACTCTTCCTGATTTACGTGAACGACGCCTCAGAGACCCTGTCACCCGGAGCCCACCTGGAGGCATACGCCGACGATACTACCTTGTACAGCCTGATATCCCTCGACACATCCCCAGCCGACGCAGCATTGAGCCTCCAGACTTCTGTTGATCGCTTGCATCAGTGGGGCCGCAGATGGCGCATCTCCTTCGAACCGTCGAAGTCCCAAGCCATGACCGCCACTCTCCGCAGAACCCCCATCAATTTGCCTCGCATTGTCTTCGGCGGCACTCCTGTCCTTGAGGAGAAGGCTCTCTCTTTACTTGGAGTGACCTTTGACTCGAAGCTGTCATTCAGCACTCATCTCCGGAAGGTTGCCACTCGAGCCAAACAACGCCTGGGCTTCCTGCGCCGTGCAGCGCACATTCTCTCTCCAGCCGGCCGCACCACAGTATACAAGGCATTTGTTCGACCAGTTATGGAGTATGCCCCCCTCATCTGGATAGGTGCTCCACCCAGCTACCTGCAACGCCTGGATCATATCCAACGCCTTGCTCTGCGAATCATCGGTCCAGGTGCACTATTACCTAGCCTGGCCATCCGTCGTACTGTTGCCTCGCTTGCCTGCCTATACAAGCTGCATTACCTGCCTGGCCCTCCGCAGCTGCTCTCTGTTTTGCCACCGCGCCATTTCCCCTCATCCAGCCCCAGAACTCGCAGCGAGCATGGTAGCGTCATTGGCCATGACCACCAGCTCCAACACCAGCTGCTTGCATCTGTCCCGCTGGCATTAAAGCGCTCGTTCCCACACTGCAGTATTAGTGACTGGAACTCCCTCCCCGCCGCTCTTCTGTCCCAGCCTCCCCACAGCAAGGGAATGCAAGCATTCAAAACTAATGTTTATCGCCATCTGCGAAGCACAAACTGGCTCTGGGCAGTCGACTCGCTATGATGATGCTCTCGTCGTTCTCCTCTATCCCTATCTATGCACCACAACTGGCTCAGACAACCGACTCGCCATGATCAGCCATGATGATGCTCCTCTCAGTAACAGCCCTTGTAATTTGTTAATAGTCTCACAGTTTCTCCCGCACACTCGCTGATGTTAACCCTTCCTTTCTTTTCATTTTGCTGACTCGTACAGCTCTATCTTTTGTTTTTGGTGCGTGTTTTTGGCCGTGATGCCGAGACCTCAGGTCGGCAGAGCCATCAATGCCCCACCATCACTGCTGCGTCTCGGTGCAGCCCCTGCTCAATAGTTGTCACGTTCGTCCTAGTCTCAGTATCATTGTCTTTCTTTATTATTTTCGAGCTGGGAGTGTGAACATAGTAAAAAAAAAAAAAAAAAAAAAAAAAAAAAAGGAGAGGATCTAATTTTGGAACACAGCAGAAAATAGCAAATAATCAAACAGATAATAGGAGTGAAAGGAGAGTGTCAAATGAAGGGTGCAATAGGGTAGCAATGGAGATTTGCTCAGGAGTCAGGATTGGCGACAATTAGGCTTGGGGTGGGAGAAGCAGGAGCATAATCCCGGAGGAGGCTAGAGGCGGTCGGTTGCCCAGTCCCAGTCAGACTGCCTCAGGTGGTCATGACCTTCTTCTTGAAGGTCTGCATCGACTTCTGGGAGGGGCGAGCACTGAGGATAGAGGCTGGGAGGCAATTCCAGGTGTCAATCATACAGTGGGGGAAGGACCGAAGGACATTGTTCGAGGACATGTTGGTGGAGGAAGCTGTGGGGGGGGGGGGACCAGCGACGTTAGTTGCGGTGGCCCTGCCAGACACATCAGTTTATACATATAGCTGAGGGCGGCGACCAATCTCCTTGCTGCCAAACTCTGGAGGAGGAGATCAGGGCCAAGAATGTGGAGGGCGCGTCTCTGCACTCGATCGAGAAGGCGCAGATGGCTTGAAGCTGCTCCCATCCATACCAATGGCGCATACTCTAGGACTGGCCTCACAAAACCTCTGTAGACGGTTCGTTTACCAGCACCATCGAGTACGCGAGCAGCTTTGCGCAGGTAGCCCAGGCGAGAATTCGCCTGGAGTGCTGTGTTGTGGAGGTGGGTCTTGAAGGAGAGGCCCGAGTCAAATATGATGCCGATGAGTTTTACCTCCGATAGCTCAGACACACTGTGATCTCCAAACGTGAGGTCCATGATAGGCCACCTGTGCCGCTGATGGGCTATCGTCATGAGCTGTGACTTTGTGGGCTCAAACCTGATCCGCCACTTCTTGCCCCAGTCATGGAGCGCATCCAGGGTGGCTTGTGAGCTTTTCTTACTGTTTGGGAGCAGTTCCGGTGATCCAATACAGGTGTAGACCGTTGTATCATCGGCGAAGGTGGCCAGTGAACATCCAGGAGCTAAGCACTGCTCCGCATCGTTTACATAGATGAGGAACAGAGTTGGCCCCAGTATGCTCCCCCGGGGTACTCCCGACTCTACATCTATACAATGCAACACAATATTGTGGAAAGGTCACAACAATAAGAGACAAGATCAAAAGGAAAGCTTTACAATAATAATAACTAGGGCTGAAACAATTATACCAAATACTCGAGTACTCGCTCGGTTTTTTCAAAAATAATCGTACTCGGAATAAATCAGAGTACTCGTTCATACTTGGTACATGCATTTACCACAGAAATCTGCAGTTTCAGAGCAGCAGTCAGCAGATATTGATGTGCAGACTGTGTGGTGAACATTTGTTCACGAGTAGAGAGAGCCCAAATGACCCACCAACCAATATACCCGAGAAAAATGACTACTACTCTGTTCGATCAGGGTTGTATCATGTGATTTTAAGCCCCTTGGTGTGCAATTTTTAGGAGATGAAGAATACTCGAATACTCGAATATTCGATCGGAGAAAATCAGAGTACTCGAACTCGGAATCTCAGTGCCAACTTTCAGCCCTAATAATAACAATAAAACGCAATAAAACGTAGCCTGTAAAATGTGCCCAGGATCGCCCTCAGTGGCAGGACCCGGTGAAAGTTGTATGTAGCCGCTAATGCAACAATGGACATAACTTTGCGTTTCCATCTTGTCTTTTTTGCGATTGTGATGCTTGATGTGCACTTTCACTTGCTCCTTCTTGCAGCTTGTCTCTTTTTTCTGTTTTTTTGTTTGTTTTGTTTTGACGCTCTGTGTGCATTGCGCTTCCTCGCGCTCACTTGCTCCTTCTTGCGGCTGAAGCGAAGGCTATATGTGAGCTTTATAAGCTCACTGATGCTAACGCGAATAGAGCATAATAATAATAATGTAAAATGTAAAGAGTCACTGAGTACAGTTATTCAATATCCATGTCCAGTATTTATAATAATAATAATCTGCTGCAATTTATAGACTCTCACATGCGAGCAACCTGGGCCTCGGCAACAACCAGCTCAGCAGACTCCGGATGCCGAACCGATCGCTCACGGAAAAGACCCCGTAAACCCCGCAAACACATGATGCATGATCGCAACAGGGCAAATGAGAGACGGCATCTGATGTAAGATATTACGTGGGAGTACTGCTCCTTCCTCCTTTCCGCTCTCAATAACGCGATTCGGCGATAGAGTGATGTCGCCGCTCTTCCCATGCCACCACTTGCCGACAGCACAACAGGCATGAACGTCGCATGCTCCACCTCTCTCACTCTCTCTTCATAGCATCGTCGCTTTTCTTTTTCATGGCGCCGATAGACAGTGGTGTGTGTTGCAGATCGATTTGAGCGTGCATGAGGATTAAAGCCCCGTATATCAAGTAAAGTACGCTCAACGTGACGACTGCCCTCTACATGTATAGGATATAGGGGGACGAACACTGGCCATTCACAACAGCCTGTAGCTTCCTGAGGGACAAATAATCTGTCAGCCAGGTCAGGGCTCTGCCGCGGATGCCCAGTGTCTGCAGCTTGTAGGTGACTCCGATGTGTGAAACCTTGTCGAAGGCGCCTGCGATATCTACCGCAAGAACCATCGAGCATCCTCCACTTCCAGTGGTGAGAGTCTACTCATGATTCAAGGCAGTGAGGAGGTCGGCTGTCCCTAGGCCTCGTCTGAAGCCAAATTGGCGTGCAGAGAGGAGGTGGTGGCGCTCAAGGTAGTTTGTGCCCTGCAGTCTGCATGCAGCGTTCTGTACTGGCCCCGCCCAGGTCGATCGACAGTATGTCTCTGTATCTATAAAATCCGGCCTTTTACTGGCTTATGTAATCATTTCTACCTAGGCCTGGGCGGATAATGCTAGCATTATAAGTAGCATTATAGTGTGCGATTTGCAACGAGCATTATAACACTACATTTCCACAAAAGTGGCATTATACTCAACTATGGAAGTTTTGGCCACTACAAGTCACATGTGGGGTGGGAGCAGCTGATGTTTGTACAGTCATGTAGCATTAGTGCATTGGCTATGGCGGGAGGGCGGCCAAACTAAGCCATTTCCATGCATACTATTGCGGTTTTGCTGGCATTATGGAGCAATAGCAGCATAAAATTAGCATTATGATCATGATTTTCTAGCATTTTCCATGCCGGCTACGTAGAACTACGAAACGTGCACAATACTGCCCCAACCAAGCCATTTTTCCATACTTACTATTGGTGAATTGCTGGCATTACGGAGGAACAGCAGCATTATGATACAGTTTTTCTGGCATTGCCATTAGCATTATCCCGCAAGATAACTAGCAATATCCGCCCAGGCCTATATCTATCGGACTATGTTTTGAAATTGTTTGCAGGCAACCTGCCTACACTCAAGAGAGCACTGCATTTGATTTTCACACAAATCAATTAGAGGTACCGTTTCAACGTTTCGGTCTTCATGACCATCATCAGGAATGAAGTGGACATGGAAAAAACAGCAGTATAAAAGAAGGAAGCAAAGCGCGGAACCTAGTGACAGCGCGCGTAGAGAAGCGCAAAGCACGTCGCGGCGAGTGCATTGCTACATGTACATGTACATGACAACACAAGCACAAACGGCGAGGAAAGTAGATCTTGCGCTACAGCAGTGATACAAGCACAGTTCCAGTCTCACACCTCCAGTGAGGTGTGTAGAACCCCGCGCCACTCGCAGTAAATAACAGTAACTAATTCAATGCCGGCAGATCGCACAGGTCAGTACCACAACATCCCATGCATGATGCTGTAGGTAGCTGAGTGAGAAAGATTATGTAGACCATGGACCATGCATGGTAGAATGTGGAAGAGTATACCGTACTGGCAATATATGTTGCCGCAGTGAGGCCATGAAGCGTTACATTGGCACATGTTTGCCGCACGCAGGGCGTTACATACAAAGTCGCACAGGAGCCGTTACACAGGTTTCTATATTGCCGCAGTCCTTTTTTTGCTATTGCAGGACTTCCTGCTGCGTCCAGTTTTGAACTTTTCACCACACGGTACACGTGCTTTCACAGTTTTCAGCCTTTTTTGCAATGAAAAGATCGCCGCACCCCGCCGGACACGCGTTACGAACTCAACGAAAATTTGTCGCACTAGCCTGGTCGCGCGTTACGCCGCACCCCCCTGCGTTACGCGTTACGCGGCAACATATCTCTTAGCCTGTCAAACCCTATTTATAGGGTTTGCAGCCGCGCGTTCCATCTTGTGCTCTCTTGAGAGCCCACTTGGCTGCTATGGCAACTAGACGCCTGTGCCCACATACGTAGAATGTACGAAGGGTTAACCCCCCACCGGTTCTCTTGCTGAAGACCGTGAACATTTTGTTGCTATTTTTCTTCGAGTACGGTTAGTTTTAGTGCAGCGCTGTCGTAAAAAATTCTAGCCCCTATATCTAGGGTTTGATTTTTCACGATGGAGGAAGAGCAACTTGAGTTAGTGGAGACGAACTCGGGCGATGAGAATGTTCCTGGCGACCTGGTGTCGACTTAGGATGATGATGTCGATGTTCCAGCAGCGTCGGACGCTCCTGAAGAAGAAGGCGAAGCATCAACAGCGGCTGTCGCAGCTGCCGCTCCCGCCATTGCCGTTTCTGAATCAGCTGATCCACACGTGGGTCGGAAGCAGCAAATGCGGCGACACTCGCGCACGTCGTAGGAGCGCTCCTGCTAACATCAATGGCAATGCAGTGAAAATATCAAAAAAACCAAGTGAAACTGTGTGTATTGTGTGCCCAGTTGTGAGGACTGATCAAACCCTTTCTTTAGGGGTCCTAACCCTATATATAGGGTCTTTATGTGTAGCGTTATGTCAAACCCTATATATAGGGTTTCCTGGTGGCAGTACGGTACTCCATGAAAAGTGGTAGCCAAGGTACGTGAAGGCATGCCCACACACATATGCCGAGTATCACCCAGAACGCATGCTAGAAGCTAATAATGTGGCCGCACAGGTGGTGTCACAGGTCCCAGCCACTGTTGTTGTTGATTTCCGGGGATCGCTCCCTGATGTTGATGGCCTCTCGGATCCTCCTCCTGGGGCGGTCACGCTCAGAACCAAGAACCCGGATACCCGAGAAGGCCGTTGCTCCCAATGGTACTGGTTCAGAGGCTAGGGGTGTGCGGATAATGCTCGAAAAGCAGTGAAATTGGCAGAACCATACAAACCTTATGGCGGGCAATGCCTCGAATTCTGCTCCATTTCTTTATCCACATACCAAACATGCATGCAACTTACCAGAAAAAGTACCGAATTCTGCCAATTTTTCTGCCGGCATTATCCGCATATGCCTATCAGAGGCATGCTTGGCTGCAAAATGCTCACCCAGCGCGGTGCTGCTCACTGTGTTGCGTGCGTCGTCGTTGTGTTCTTTTGTCCTGGTGGCGAGGCTGAGGTAAGTCTCTCCGACATATCTATCACCACATTTGCACTCTTTATTATTATTATTACATATTTGAGGATTTCCCAAAGACGTAGTGTCGAAGTCTAAATTGAGGGGAGTTCCATTATAATGGGAGGCTGTAGGGTTGAGATAGCAGACAGTGGAGGGCTAATGATTCGTAATGAACAGCCTAGCTAGAGAAATACATAATACAATTATGCTGAATGTTCCAGAATGCTCGAGGTGGTATACGACGTTTCGCTCTGTGCATGCTTCTGAACCGGACATGCAGGAGACACAAGCAGCTTTGGGCCGCCCCCGTTTACGGGGCCTGGCAGACGTGCACATCATCGAGCTTAGACGGCGGTTCCTGTAGATCAGCTGGGCATTTATCTTGTACTTCCGGAGTAATTTATGAATTTTGTTGTGGATATATTCGGTGTGAAACGGTAGGTTGAGGGTAACACGGTATTCATTCTGCACTCTGCCACGTCGGGGGCGCATAGCTCGTTCACGTGCCGAAACTATAACTGACTCTGGGAAGTTGTTGAATTGTAGGATGTTGGTTACTTTTTCCTCACTTCTTTTAAGGGTATCAGCATCGGAAGATAGACGGACGGCACTCAGGAACTCACAGGAAGCAATTGCTTTCTTTTGCTGGTTGGGAACTGACGAGTTGTAGTCTGATACCAGTCCGCTGTGACATGGCTTGCGGTATAGTTCATAGGATATAGAGCCATCTGGTGAGATATGGACGGTCGTGTCCATGAAATCGATTGAGCCAGTCAACTGCGTGGATTGGTGAATGAATTTAATGTTTTGAACTAATTCTTCCAGCTGTCTTTCATGGTACTAGACACTCCGCTAAAGTAATGAAAGAACTTTTGATTTGTCATAACCCTAGCTGTCAAACAGCCCATCCTTATCACTGACAGCCATGCATTATTATTAGTTAAAACTCAATCGGAGTGACAGATCCAGTGGCATTCAAAAGGAATCCAGTAAGGTTTGCAGTTTGCAGAGTGTAATAACTCTCAAGTTAGTTGCATAAGAGCTCATGCAGTCTTCTCTACGGCTGGCACCCGGCTAGCACGCATTGGCTCATACTGGTTGGTGGGTTGGTTTGGTTGGTTGGTTTATTTTAATTCGCACAATAAACGGGAACTAGGCCCAATGATATAGAGGCGAATGGATAAGCCGCATTTAGAAAAGAGAGGACAGGACTTAGAAACTTACGAAAGAAGAAGTATCTGACAGAGGAGTCAAGCGAGTATCAGGGGTGACAGGGTGGTTGAGGAGAGCTAGGGGAGGGTTAGTCTGAGCAACAATATGGTAGGCAACTTATACTAAACTTGTTCTGTCTTGCTATGGTCCGAACATCATCCGGCAGCAGGTTCCAGAGTGCAGATCCTGCGACGGACGGCCGAGAAGGGCCAGAGCGAGTGGAGGATGGCTGACTGAGCAGACCACTGGACCTCTGATGACGGGTTCTCCTGCCAGCAGATCTGATGAACAGTACAGACAACGTGGCACTAGCTTTCCCGTGAAGGCACCTCCAGACAAACACTAGTAGCTTGCGCTTGCTGAGTTCGCCTATCCGGTACAAGCCGTGCTGCACCAGTAGGGGATGCACGGTTGTGTAGGGTGGGTGGCCGTCGATAGCTCGGATAGCCCTGTTCTGTAGCAGACCCAGGCGATCAAGCTGGCGACCAAGGAGCGCGGGGAAGAAGGCATTACTGCCGTAGACTATGTCAGGGATGACAACAGCCTGGACGAAGAGACGCCGTGCAGATCGGGATCCCGCTCTCTCTCTCTCGCTCTCTCGCTCTCCCTTCCCACCCACTCTTGGTGCGTCTAGGTGGCTATGAAGTCGAGACCCTAGGTCGGCGGAGCTCCCTAAACCTCACCACCACTGCCACGATTCAGGTTGTTCGTATTTCCCCTAGCTGCATCTCATGTTTGGCATTAAGTGGTCTTTGTAAAAAAAATTTAAAAAATAAGTTACTCTTAACTCGTTTCCATAATTATGTCCTTTTCCTTTCTACTTAAGGTGGCAGTCTGGGTTCAGAGGGTCAAAAAACAAAGTTTCGATTTTCTGTATTTTTTCACTGGCAGCGTCTTGTGTATGGTCCAAAGGGTTTATCCTGAAAATTTGAGCGTAATCGGGTGCTTCCTTCCGGAGATATAGCCGCGCAAAGTCTGCACAATTGTTTTTGAAATACTGAAATATCAGCAAATTTCTACAAAATTTAGGTTTGCACACTATTCCGATTTTTACCGTCAATCTTTGAGCGATTTCATTAAAATTTTCTGGAGCGACTCCTGCAGTCCTGGTACTCCTCTGCGCTGCAGACTGACAGCCGGCCGCGCACGATCTTTGTCACCATGGCAACCAAGATAACTTTTGCGCATGCGCAAATTCAAAAAAATTCAAATTTCGACTCTCATGATCTCAGCTGATCGCTCTGCTGTTGAAACTAGTTACTTTTGGAGTAATTGTTTTGGAGTAATTGTTTCTTGGAGCTAACCCCTTCGTTGGCTACTATGGGGAAGTCTAGAGCCAAGGGAAAGCCCGGACGATCTAAGAAAAGGAAAAGAACGTTCTATGGAGTGTCTCAGGCGCCGAAGGCTCCCTCTGGTGAAATTTCGCCTGCAAAACAAATTCCTGACTTGCCACTGTCTGATGACGACCTTGAAGTGTCAGCTGAAGCCACGTCTTCAAACAGCGATAGTGATGGAAGTGGCGGTGAAGTCGACAGCAGTTCCTCCGACAGTGACTTGGATGAAGAGTGTGAGGAAGGGGCGCATGGATTTCGCCTGATTGATCTCGAGTGCCTTCAGCAGCTTTTGTCAGCTGCAGTTTGTTGCAGTGGCTGTAATGGCGCAGTCACGATCAGCGAATCGCAACGGGGAGGCCTTGCATCATGCCTGGAGCTTTCCTGTGTTAACTGCGGCGACATAGCAAGCGAATTTATGTCCAAGAAGTTCAATCGGGTCTGGGAGGTGAACAGACGAGCAGTATTCGGAATGCGACTGATTGGCCGTGGACGTCAATCAATGGTAAAGCTGGCGGGTGCACTGAATATGCCATCACCTATGAGTCGGTCGACATTTTACAGCCATGCTAAAGGCCTGCATTCCGCGTCCAAGAGCGTCGCTGAGCGTAGCATGACTGAGGCAGCTGAGAAAGCAGTGTCCGCAGCAGATGGGGGTAGCGATATCGCTGCTTCCTATGACGGTACCTGGATGCGCCGAGGATTCGCATCGCTCTTCGGAGCCTTCACTATAATTGCATATGATGTCGGCAAAGTGGTGGACTGCGAAGTGCTTTCAAAGTTTTGCCACAAGTGCACGCACTTGGCGTCTAGAAAAGAGAAGGGAGAGCTAACCAAAGATGACTATGATCGACAGATTGCCGAACACGATTGCTCAGTCAACACCACTGTATCAGCTCCTGCCATGGAGAGTGCAGCCGCCAAGACTCTGTGGGCCAGGTCCTTTGAGAGCCGCAAGCTGAGGTACACCACCTACATTGGTGATGGAGATACCAAGAGTTTTAAGGCTGTGCGTGACGCTTGTCCGTATGGGCCCGAGGTGCCTGTAGTCAAGGAGGAATGTGTCGGCCACGTTCAAAAACGCATCGGTACCAGCCTAAGAAAGCTGAAGAAAAACCTTGCGGGCAAGAAGCTTGCTGATGGGCGCACTATAGGCGGACGTGGTCGCCTCACGGATGCCATGATCGACAAGCTGCAAGCCTACTATGGCATGGCTGTGCGGAACAACAGCGGAGACTTGCAAGCCATGGCCAGGGCCATATGGGCATCCCTCATGCATCGTGCATCCAGCGACAGTAAACCTCAGCACCAGTATTGTCCGCCTGGAATTAACAGCTGGTGTAGATGGCAGCAGCAACAGGCAGGTGGTGATGTCTACGCCCACCACAATATCCTGCCAGAGGCAGTATGGAAGGAACTGAAGCCGGTCTACATTCGGTTGTCCGACCGGAGTTTGCTCGAGCGCTGCCAGAAGGGTGCTACGCAGAATCGCAACGAAGCGTTCAATGGACTCGTGTGGCAGTTGTGTCCAAAGACAGGCTTTGCATCCGCTCCCACTGTCCAGATGTGCGTCTACCTGGCCGTGGCCTGGTTCAATGATGGAGGTGTGGCAGTGAAACGCGTTCTGGACGAGATGGGCCTCCCTACTGGACACCATACGACACGTCTCATCAAGCTGCTAGACCGTGAGAGACAGGCACATGCTGCCAGAAAGAAGTCAGAAGAAGGGAAGAGGTCACGAAAGAAGCGAAGGAGGATCAGGAAAGGCATCCAGGATGAGCAGCAAGAGGAAGAAGGTTTGACATATGAAGCTGGTGGCTTCGACTAAGTTCTAGTAAGTTCTAGTTGGACAGACATACCTCCATCTGTACTTGCACAGAGCACTTTTTTTCTCCATTTTCCACTGAGTCCCGTACCTCTTAGACAGCGTAGCGAAGAACCTGTAAGTCACAGACCCCATAAACCATACATTTTTGGAAACTGTGAGCATTTATCAAGGTGCTAAGTGTCATGGATTTTTATATTTGTCTAGTAGCTTTGAGTAAAGTGCTACTGATCGAGGACCTAAATTTTGCGCGATTGCATGCTTTTTGTTTGACAGCTTGAGTACTTTGTTCTGAATATGATTTCAAAATTCCGCTCCACTTAGCACCTAGGTATATGTGAAGGAAATCCTGTGGAGCACTCAGTTTCTACCCAGCTTCTTTCTGCGTTTGCATATTGCGTCTAAGGTATTGGTGGTACGGCATAATCGCAGATTTGACTATTGTGTCTGCGGATTCCCATGTGTGAGCTTGATTTATACTTCATTGGACTTAGTGAAATACACTGGGTATGTGGTCAAGATTTGAGCAAAATTCATCAATTATTATGGAAGTTACGGCTGTGTTCATGCGGTCGGGCCGCGAACCCAGACTGCCACCTTAAAAAAAATAAAAAATAAATAAAAATATAAAAGGAGCGACGAGCTCGCCACATATGCACAGCGCACCAATCTTACGGGTAGTCTTGCTGACAATTCGGTCGACTTGAGCGTCCCATGAAAGCTTACTATCAAGTACAACACCAAGGTATCTGGTAGTCGATGCTGTTAGAACGGATACTCCACGACACTGGACAGTTACGAGAGGGTTGTCCACCTGTCGATGAGGAAGAAAGGTCACAGCACGGCTTTTGGTAGGGTTGAGGACAAGGCCCCTCGCCTGTAGCCAAACAGCTAGGTTGGTGACTGCCGTCGTAAGCGTAGCAGAGACAGCCCCAACAGAACTCTGCGAGGAATACAATGCTATGTCGTCCGCAAACTGGATGCTGGGTACAGGGTGCAGGACGGAAGGGACGTCGCGGGTATAAATGGAAAATAGAACAGGACCTAGCA
This sequence comes from Sycon ciliatum, assembly GCF_964019385.1. Lineage (NCBI taxonomy): Eukaryota > Metazoa > Porifera > Calcarea > Leucosolenida > Sycettidae > Sycon > Sycon ciliatum. Next base: position 72,534,696 of record NC_088643.1, on the reverse strand, counting down.
CAGATCCTTGTAGTACACCACACGTGCAGGGAGTGGCCTGACTCGTGGCTGGCCCAAATTCTATTCAAAAGAAATGAAATTCATTGCAAATTCTATTCAAAAGAAATGAATTTCATTTCTTTTGAATAGAATTTGCAGCGTCAACGACCTTGGTGTGCTGGTGGTGACTGATCGTGATATGAATTGGCTGCAGTGGAGCCTCCGCGTTCTAAAAAAACGTAGGGAGGGGTCGCCGGATTTATACAGAGGCACGACTGAAGCCAGTTTGAACGCTGAGGGCACTACACCAGTCCGGAGCGAAGCACAGAATAGAACGGCAAGTGGATACGCCAGAACATCAGCACATTCCTTCAAAACGGATCCTGGAATTCCGTCATTGCCAGTTGCTTTCGAAGCATCAATTTGCAACAGATACGGGTAGATATCCGATGGAGCGACTGGATCGAAGCGGTGGAGCGAGTCCATGGTGGGAGGGCCGCTTAGAACAGAGAGAACATTGGGACGTTCACGATCCGTGACAATCCGATGGAAGGCCTCGCTGACTTCATCAACCTTGCAGGTTGGCTCTTGCTTGTGGCGTGTGCGGCCGGTGACGGCATTGACTAACTGCCAGGTCTTCCGCGCGTTTCTGGCATTTTCTTGACACTGTTTGAAGAAGGGCTGAGGCTTCCTGCAGCTTCATCTCTGAAAGGAATTCGGGTGGACACACCCATTCCCATCGCGCTGCACATCCGAACCAGTTCCGTTATTTTTACAACGTTTCGGCACTTGGCCATCGTCAGGTAATAGCAATGGATACCGTGGAAGCCACACAAGAGCAGTATATACGCAGAGTGTAGCGCCAAAAAAAGATGCGAATTATGTCACCTAGTATACTTGACACTGCACAGCAAAATACTGGTTTCATTTCCGCCGTCGAGCATTCCTTGCCTGCGATCGGGCTCGCTTATACTCCTGATGAAGCGACTGGTTGGCTCTATCCTTCAACCAGCGGGCGTGTAATCTGTTTTTTGTCTTTACCAGCTGGAACAGCTCTCTATCTGACCAGGGAGGGAGAGAAGCCTTCGTTGCCTTTGTCGATGCCAGAGGTGCATGGCAATTGAGGACCATGAACGCAGAGTACCATTTTGTCCCACATCTTGTTGACATCGTAATGGTTCTCAAACTCATGAAGTCGAGCGGCAGCCAAGTCCTGACGAAGCGACTCCATGTCCACTTTGTGAAGCTTCCGACTTAGGCGCTGGGACTGTGGTGGTGGGCTCTCAACCTGAAGCTGAAGACAGGCTTCCACTGCGAAATGGTCACTGATGCCGGATGGTCTGAGGAACAATAGTTGCTGCCGTCGACACATCAGTACGTGCCAGGATCAGGTCCAGTACTGTGCCTACTGGGTACCCAGGCGTTACTCGAGTTGGTTCATTGACCAAGTTGCGGAGACCGTAAGAGCGACATACTGACATATACTATGCTAAGAAACCCATTCTGATTCATTAGAGACATCGGCTTGTAGCCGGTATCATAATTACATGCTTGTCTGTTTGGCCTGCCTGCCTGTCTCTCTCCCTGTTTCTTTGACAACCTGCTTGCTAATTTGTGCGCGTGTTTTCAGGCGTAAAACCCTGGTGTAGAGGTCTCAGCCCTCATTTGTTAGACTTTATAAGTGTAACTCAGTTACTCTCTCTCTCTCTCTCTATTTCTCTCTCTCTTTCTCTCTCTCTCTTTCTCTCTCTCTCTCTCTCTCTCTCTCTCTCTCTCTCTCTCTCTCTCTCTCTCTCTCTGTTTTGGTGCACAAAAACTTCTCTGGCGTTGATTGCTTTCTTGTTTTTGGCTTCTGCCGCGCCTTTGTTCTCGTACTCCCCCTCTATGTACTAGTGTTGTGCAAACCCTCCTTCTAGTCTGTCTCATTCTGCCCCGAGATGTTTTGATGCATAGTGAATATGACGCTCATCATTCGCTTCCTTGTCACTGGACAGTTCTGTCCGTTTGGTTTTAGCGAACTCAAATAAAGAAAACAACAACATCATTCCGACTGAAGGCACTCAGCCATGATCATTTGTGAGGACAAAGAAGACCCCGGTCAGCCAGGTGGTTCCTGGTCGCTTCGGAATGCCCTCTGCCTCTCTTCTCATCACGATGAAACGTCTGTAGTCTTTTGGGTGTGGTGTATCAGCGTGGTGGACCTCGAGCTCGGCCCCCTACTATAATTATTTTGATTGTCAGAGGACATTTTCAATATAATTATTATATTGAAAATGTCCTCTGACAATCAAAAGAATTATTAAAATATCAAATCTTTTAACTGTCTGCACGCCTCTACACTGTAGCTCTTGCAAGACTCGACTTGCAGTAGTATTGGCCATGTAAATAGGCAGCTGGATATTGTCCCGGCTTTGGTCTCACTGACCTTGGAATAACCTTCCACGGTGCTGATCAGTGATCACGAACAGCATGAGATACAGTCATGTACCCTGTATCCTACAACAGTACTAGTCTCTCCCCCCCCCCCCCCCCCCCCCTCCTAGTGGCTACATGTAGATGAAGTAACTACAAGGACAGTGATTGTCTTCAGTGAGGGGTTCTATTTTAGCCGTCAGTTACGCATGCATGTTCACTCACGAACTTTATGCATTATGAAGAGTAAAATAAGCTCCCAGGAGCGAACGGTTAATATACTCTTGGTATGTGATTCACAGAAAGTACAAACCGGTGTGTTGTGCGTATCTGTGAAGGTCGTGAGCTGTAACGCCGGCGCCAGTTGCTCGCCATCGAACCCTGTAATCTGGATGTACAGGTACCGACTCACCGGGAAATGCCCAAGTAAAGACGTAACTGTCACTTTCCTAATCTTTAGCTTTATCCTCACGATTGACATACAGGTAGCCAGTAAGAGAGCTAAAATAAATAGCAAGCAGGTTGTAGAGGGCAGGACGTTACCTTGCGCTGCCAACCTGCTCTACATGTCCACTTCCCGCTGCGCTATGCCTTACCACGCCAAATCCCTGAGCCAGACTAGAGAGCAAACTAACGTTACTTTAGGCTTTTGATGCACCGCGTTCACAAGAAAGTCATAAAAGTGCTTCTCCTAATACTTACAGCAACACGCTGACCTCACAGATGATGCAGAAAATCTACCAGCGCAGATACTAGGCGCCTGTTCTTATGTCAATAGTAGACAATAGGAGACATGTAGCTGTCAACATGACGTGTCCTCGCCATTCACTAGCTGGTGTCTATCATACGTACCAGGTACAGTCTTGGCGATCCTCCTGTCAAAGGAGGGGATCTGGGTCCATCTTGAATCGGATCTAGACTGAACCCCGGGCTGTCACACTGGAACATTGGTGAGAGCAGCTGCAAGGTGTGGACGGATAACAACTCTTTACATTACCATGTGATACCCAGTTCTTCATTGTCACGCGGTGGCACTAGCTATCATGGCGGAGAGGTATAGACAACACTGTCGCAGACATTATCTACATTGTCAATACGAGCACCAGCACACGCAGTTGTCGTGTATCGCCGCTTGTTCTCGCTCACGCACGGATAGACTTGTTGAGTGTGTCAGACTGTCATTCATCTATTGTTCACCTACCTGTACCTCAAGTCGTATTACCCTGAACACCCGTGTAAGGGATCAGCCACAAACATCAAAAAAACATATACACACTGTAAAAAAAAGCTACAAACACCATTGGCATTGAATATAGAAATTGTGTTCGTCTGCCACTAACAGGGGTGTGACACGGTGATCGTGCATCATGTAGACACGGTGATCGTGCATCATGTGACACGGTGATCGTGCATCATGTAGACAGCTAGTTACTAACTGTACAAGTACATGATGTACATGATGTACATAAAAACTTCACACATACATGTAGCTCATCAAAAAGAAAACATTGAAATTCTCTGGAAACGGAGACCCAGCCTGCAACAGCGCTCTCTGTCGGCACGTAAATGACCTTGCGTAATTCCCACACTGTGTATTTCCAAGGCGGGTACGATCCCCTAGTGATAATCGTGCCGGTGGTGCATGACCAGTTCGCTACGTTCTTGACACTTGCTCCCTCCCTCTGTTGGGTCTGTATGTGTGTGTATCTCTGTCTCTGTCTCTGTCACTGACTCTGCCTCTCTATCTCTCTGTGTGTCTTTGTGTGTGTGTGTGTGTGTGTGTGTGTGTGTGTGTGTGTGTGTGTGTGTGTGTGTGTGTGTGTGTGTGTGTGTGTGTGTGTGTGTGTGTGTGTGTGTGTGTGTGTGTGTGTGTGTGTGTGTGTGTGTGTGTGTGTGTGTGTGTGCAATCGATAGGTTGCGGGTTCGATTCCCGACGATTATGGTCACACACGTCTTTCTTCTCTTTCTCAGACTCTTCCTGACTTTTCTTTCATTCTCTTGGGTGGTTACCAACAGCCAGTGCATGCCGGAGTACGTGGTGTGATGGTGTGTGCGGGAAAAGAAATGAAAAGACCAAAAATAGGGATTCACTGGCCAGAAAAAGGCACTTCAAATAGCTGTATGGTGTAGACCAGGCTGAATAGTGACGGTCAATTATTCAGCCTTGCAAGCTGTTGAATGGTCCAACCCCAGCACAAGTTGCTATGGCTTCTGCCGTAGCATTGCTATCATCGCCTCCGGCGATGGGCGTCAAAAGGTCAAAAGGTGTATGTGTGTGTTGTGTGTGTGTCTTTCTGTGTGTGTGTCTTTCTGTGTGTGTGTGTGTGTGTGTGTGTGTGTGTGTGTGTGTGTGTGTGTGTGTGTTGTGTGTGTGTATATTATGTGTGTGTGTGTGTGTCTCTCTCTCTCTCCCTTTCTGTCTATCGGTCTGTCTGTCTCTGTCTCTCTCTCTTTCTGTCTCTTCGTCTCTCTCTCTCTCTCTCTCTCTCTCTCTCTCTCTCTCTCTCTCTCTCTCTCTCTCTCTCTCTCTCTCTCTCTCTCTCTCTCTATCTATCTATCTATCTATCTCACACATACACACACACACACACACACACACACACACACACACACACACACACACATACATGTGGCCCAGACGTGTTCTAAATGTTCTACCTGGGCTAATGATGAATGCAACGTCTTGTCTACAAGCCTTGCCTTCCATAGGATGTTAGTTAGATCTACTAGCACTAACTGGAGTCGTGGGCTTGTTGTAGCGCGGAACTAATAGTAATACTTGACATTGGCACAAAAGCCATAATGCTGATGTCCCTATTGCGTGTCAATATTTCAAATCATTGTACATGTCCATAAGCGGGCACGAGCCTCCAACTAATAGGTACTTAATTCGGGGGATCGGGACGCGTGAAGCGGCAGCGCACGTACGTCCGGTGCGGTCGTGTTTGCCGAATGCATGAGACTTCGTGAACGATGGGCGTCGATATTTACACCCATGTCTACAGCACGTGCCTAGCTCTTTTGCCATCATTTTGTTACTACTACTAGTAAGTAGATCTAGTACTACTAGTACTATCTTACTGAGTCACTCAGTCAGGGCATGTCAGCAAGCACCTACCGCGTATAATGCAACTGCCATAGCGACGTGCAAATCCATGCAGTGCGAGGATCCGGTCACGGCGTCATCCTTCCACTTCCAGGACACAAGGCGGGGAGACTGTTCTCTGTCGCCTAGATCGAACCACTACTGGCAGTACTGCACTAGTGCACTGGCGTCGTAAAATATCATTGTTATTTTACTACTCTCTGCCTAGAACTAGCCTACTTGTATCTGCGCTCCTTTTGTCGGTACCGCCATTGCACGAATTTCTTCAGAAAATCGGAGAGTCGACGAATACCTGTTCGCACCTAGACCTAGTACTAGTAGGTGTGGTTGATTTCTTCGCGTCTCCGAATGCAGCTCCACATAATCAACTACCACATAATCTTCCCTGCAAATCAGTCGAAGCTGGTCAGATACTGCGCACCTATGCCAACTAACTAATTACATTACTGTACTTCTACTGTGGAAATAAATTGTCGACTACAGCTAAGCCTAAGGATGAGTAAGGTCAGTACTTGTGGGTTGGTCATGACTGTGTGTGCTTGGACCGGTGCTCGGGAACCTGGCTTTAGACTTTACTAAAGTTTAGGGGATCAGCCGAGAAAAACACCCTGGCAGCGGATGTTTCGTATCAAACCGAGCACACGTAGATCTACCTGGCTGGAAGACACGAAGATCTCCGTCGTCGCCCGGACTGGTCGTGACTTCACCACCGATGTGTCCTATAATTATCAGTCACGGGACAGGTCGGGAGCGTGTGCTTGAGCAGACAACCACTACGTGCGGGAGAGCGTTTTCCGAGACACAATTCTACGGAAGTGGGCTGAAGATTGTGGTGACGTCTTACAATATCCGATGGCGGCGATGTGCAGCATCAAACAGACCGCACCATTCTCATCGCGCTTTCCAACATCCAAGCGCCACTTCGCCGTCGGGCTGCCTGCCGCACAAGTAGGTTTTTGGGTCAGCCCTCCAGGGCCACATCGAAGCAACTTAAAAGGGAGGAAAGCTCTTAGCTCATCAGTAGAGCAGTTTGACCATTTCCTAGCAACTTCCAGTTCTCAATCAACCCGATCATTGCTAAGTGGAGCACTCTGGGCACGGAAGGTGAGCAGTTGCATCACAGTTTTTAAACAGTTTCTCGAGTAGGCCATGTTATTAAATTTTTACTTCCATAGTTTGTATTCTGGATAATCCCTTACTGGCCATTGGGGAACTGCGGCAGTCATACTGTTGCAATCAGTACGGGTGGCATATACTGTAAAAGCTGTATACACTCACTCAATTCATACCTCGGTTATCCGGACCCCGAAGTCTCGGGCACTTCGGTCTACCGGGCACCCTTTTGGGCGAGTTTTAGTCGAAATATTACTCCTCTTTTATTCACTTTTTGTGGAAATAGTGACATCATATGCCATAGCTGTGGCCTCTCCCCATCAAAATGTATGTGATTCGGATTTACGGACATTTCGGACATTTCAAAGTTACGTTATCCAGAAATCGATCCTGTCTATACTGTTGCTGTTGAGCGTTGAGAATGAATGAGAATTGTTACCTTCGCTACACAAAATCGGTCAATGTTAGGAAATCGTGATATTTGCAACTCGATGGAATAGTGTCTCAGTACTGGGCAGTGATCCCCTGGCATTCATCCAGTGATCCCCTGACATTCATCCAGTGATCCCCTGACATTCATCCAGTGATCCCCTGACATTCATCCAGTGATCCCCTGACATTCATCCCGTGATCCCCTGGCATTCATCCAGTGATTCCCTGACATTCATCCCGTGATCCCCTGACATTCATCCCGTGATCCCCTGGCATTCATCCAGTGATCCCCTGGCATTCATCCAGTGATCCCCTGGCGCTCATGTATTGGTACAGGCAAACCTCGCTCAGCTTTACAGCATACATGTAAGGCATCCAACATAACCGGTGTCCGGTCATCCGGTTCCCTCGCCTATCTGGATATTTTTGTGGGAAATGGACGTGTGCGGTTAAGCAAGGTCTCACTGTATTTTAAAGTTGTGCGTTTGTTATGTTGTTACATTCAGGTTGGCAGGATGGAGGCGAATGCTGCTCGCGTTGTCTTTGTTTGCTTGCTACTTGCCCTGCTGACGCCAGAAGGGAACAGTCAGGACGTTACGACAGGCCCACCCGTCCAGCGTGATCCCAACCTGCTTGGCGAGGGTAAGTCCAAGCAACGGCGAGCCTTGCTTCTTCTTTTCATGCTCGCTGTGCCTAAAATCAGTAGTCGTGGTCATTCTTTTCCCTTTTTTATCGAATTCTGGCAATATGCGTTCACTTTGGATGACAAAATGCTATTTGAGTGTAATAGCACTCTGATCCACTGAACCACTTTCAAAACCAATAATATCAAGTACACTCACGTGTTGTTACAGTGTACCGCTTCCTCTATAGAACCACATGCAGAGTTGCACAGTGTTACCAGCTCAACTGGAGCCACACAGGCACCAGTCCAATCGAGGGGTTTAGATTGTGACTGAGCCACTGACGGCCAACACAGTTTCACGACTTCTTGGGTGGGAACTTGTGTTAAAACTCAGATGTTGAGCCAATATTATAGGTAAAGAGAAAAGACCAATAAGTTAGTACTGTTAGTCGTAAC
>NC_088643.1:72404073-72521573 GCF_964019385.1 Sycon ciliatum | reverse complement strand
ACAGTGTGGAACAGGTAAGTCAATCCCTGTCCTAATTCTTTTAGAAGCACCATCGTCTTTCTCCTCCGTTCCCCACCAGGCTAATCCTCAATCTCCTCCTCATCATCATCATCCCTTTCCTCTTCCTCCTCCCCTTTCCTCCTTCTCCTCAGCCTTTTTCCTGGACCCCATTCTTTTTTCTCATGTTTTCACCGGTTCCAGTCAATTTTCCAAGAACCATACCGGTACTCAAAATTATACCAACATGGGGTACTGCTGTCCCCCCCCCCCCCCCCCCACCATCACCACAGTCAACTTGCAAAGTTGTAAGAACTGCTGTTCAATGGTTCGACTTACCCAGCGTGGTGCCCGTATTCCCTATCCAGGATAAGAAAGCAGTCTCTGAACTTGAAGACTAGAGCAATCAACTGTGTGCTTGCTGATATAAACCATGGTGATGAGGTCCATGTGCAGAGCAATGCATGCTACCGTGTATGAGACCCTGATGTAGTCATGATTCGCAGAGTGATGCATACTAGTGCACCCATGATGCAGTCATTCATGACATGATTCGCAGAGTGATGCATACTAGTGCACCCATGATGCAGTCATTCATGACATGATTCGCAGAGTGATGCATACTAGTGCACCCATGATGATGTCATTCATGACATGATTCATATGCATACTACTGTGTAAGGCCTTGTGATGAGCTCATCAAGCAAGCTGCCTCTACTCCAGCTGCTCAGTCACTGTGTCCCGGGGCTAGCTACATGTCTGGGGCACTGATGTGTTGGTCTCACCTGAGAGATGTCTTGGTTTTTGTGAAATCTCTCAGATCCCGATGACTGTCAGTCCAATCCATGCAAGAACGGTGCAACATGCATTGATCGAGTCAATGCCTTTGTCTGTGAATGTCAAGCTGGATACATTGGTGAACTGTGTGGAACAAGTGAGTGATGGAAAAGAAGTACAGTTTGTGCAGTCAGGAATAACATTAACTGAAGCCTGGCAATGGCAGTTTCGGTACAGGTCAGACCTCGCTATAACGACCCCCGCTATAACATAAACCTCACTATAACGTACAAATGTGAATGTCCCTGCCGAAACCGCATCACTTCTGTACAAAATTTCCTCGCTATAACATAATCCGCTATAGCGTAATGCTCGCTATAACGCACTGTTTGCTGGGTCCCGGGCGCACGGAGACCTCAGCATAATGTAAAAAATCGTATAAAAATGACTATGTACACGGCATGCATGCCTTTCTTGAGACTGAGCTGTCCACCTCGGAAGCAGGGAGTAGTAAAATACCGGTATTTTACTACTCCCATTACTTTTTTATAGGCTCTAATCTTGTCACATGCACAAGACACGCACTACATGACTCTTGTCACACCTTTGCTGACAAGCCTGTACACATCTTTGCTAGTCATCATCATACCTGTATGTAAAACAGTACAGTTGTAATCAGTAAGTGAAGAGCGTCATTTTGACATACATATTGCATATTGGTGTGCCCAACTCACTACAACATAAACCTCGCTATAACATAATTTCTCCCATCCCCCAGAGATTACGTTATAGCGAGGTCTGACCTGTAATTTACTTGTACTAAGACTCTGGACCCGGGGAGGGGGTGTTTCCTGGACCCGGGGAGAGGGGGGTGTTTCCTGGACCCGGGGAGAGGGGGGGTGTTTCCTGGACCCGGGGAGGGGGGTGTTTCATGGACCCGGGGAGAGGGGGGTGTTTCCTACTTCATGCCTACGTGCACACTAGATATGCACACCACACCGTTCCTTCTGTGTCTGTGTGTGTGAAAAAAAAGAAAAAAAATGAATTCACTAGCCATAAAAATCCACTTCAATCAGCCATGTGATGTAGACCAGGCTAAAATAGTAGTGGTCCATTCATCAACCTCGCAAGCTGTTGAATGGTGTAATCCCAGCACAAGTTTCTTTGCCTAACATAGCTTGTTGACTATCATCGTTTCAGAGATGGGCATGTGTGCATGTGTGCCTTATGCTATTTTAAACCTCTTTGTCTTCGTCTTCTTCTTCTGCATATGACTGATTGTGCATTATTTTTTTGTGTTCTGGTTGGACTTGGTCTCTGCTTATCTTAGATCCTGATGACTGTAAGTCGAGTCCATGCAAGAACGGTGCAACATGCAGAGATCAAGTTAACGGCTTTGTCTGTGACTGTCCAGCTGGGTATATTGACCCACAGTGTGGAACAGGTAACCTGTCCAACAATGCTCTTCTCTTGTTACTGCTGAACAGTGCTGTACTCAGTACTCAATATATGCATGATGAGTCACACGTCCTACCCCTCTCTCGTCCTCCTCCCTCACTCACTCATCTTCCCTCACACTCTCCTCCTCCCCCTCTATTGCTCACCCTCTTCCCTCATTCCTTTCGAAAACTGAATTCCTTTGCTAGAATCATAGATACTTAAAATACATATCCCCCGTGGTACTGCATGCACATATCGCAGAGCTGAATCAGGATTCAATGAGATCAAGTGGAGATGTACACCGTTCAAGAACATCTCCACCTAGACTTTCATGCATACCTCGATGACCGGGGAACCTATACAATTGACTTTGACCATTCTAATTTCTCTATAGTGCTACTGAGACAGGTAAGAAGTCGAGACGCTCAAGCACTGTAGTACAATACTGAAAACATCTTCTCCAGGATCTCGCTAAACAATCGATACATGCGTTCGGCAATGCTTGGCTGCCCTAGACTAGAGCTTGCCTACTCATTCCTACATTGGCAACTATACGTCTAAACTGCTGCAATTTAGGTTTCAGTGTTGAATCAACAGCCAGTCTAGGTGTACGCTACACCAGCATAGTCTCTGATGCAGCTTGAAGATATGTTCAATCTTGTTTCATCGATCTCACAGATCCCGACGACTGTATCTCCAACCCATGCAAGAACGGTGCAACATGCAGAGATCGAGTTAACGGCTACACCTGTGAATGTCCAGCTGGGTATGTTGGCCCACAGTGTGGAACAGGTAAGTCAATCCCTGTCCTAATTCTTTCAGAAGCACCATCGTCTTTCTCCTCTTCCCCCATCTCCTCCTCCTCCTCATCATCATCCCTTTCCTCCTCCCCCTCCCCTTTCCTCCTTCTCCTCAGCCTTTTTCCTGGACCCCATTCTTTTTTCTCATGTTCTCACCCGTTCCAGTCAATTTTCCAAGAACCGTACCGGTACTCAAAATTATACCAACATGGGGTACTGCTGCCCCCCCCCCCCCCCCACCACCACCACCACCGTCAACTTGCAAAGTCGTAAGCACTGCTGTTCAATGGTTCGACTTACCCAGCGTGGTGCCCGTATTCCCTATCCAGGATAAGAAAGTAGTCTCTGAACTTGAAGACTAGAGCAATCAACTGTGTGCTTGCTGATATAAACCATGGTGATGAGGTCCATGTGCAGAGCGATGCATACTACCGTGTATGAGACCCTGATGTAGTCATGATTCGCAGAGTGATGCATACTATTGCACCCATGATGCAGTCATTCATGACATGATTCGCAGAGTGATGCATACTACAGTGCATTTCAAAACTATGGACGCGTAGGGTTTTTGAAATATTTCAAATTTGGCTGGAACTTTTTGAGAATAGTTTTCGGAATATTGCTCAGGATCGCTCCACAATTACTCTCATATAGTTTCTAAAGGATTGGATAACCGACGCCCAATTTGGAAAAATTTATGCACAAAGTGATCACAGATTTTATGTGGTATAGATGCTGGCATAACGGTTTTTGCCTAGGTACACGTCTATAGTTTTGAAATGGACTGTAGTGCACCCATGATGCAGTCATTCATGACATGATTCGCAGAGTGATGCATACTAGTGCACCCATGATGCAGTCATTCATGACATGATTCGCAGAGTGATGCATACTAGTGCACCCATGATGCAGTCATTCATGACATGATTCGCAGAGTGATGCATACTAGTGCACCCATGATGCAGTCATTCATGACATGATTCGCAGAGTGATGCATACTAGTGCACCCATGATGATGTCATTCATGACATGATTCATATGCATACTACTGTGTAAGGCCTCGTGATGAGCTCATCAAGCTGCCTCTACTCCAGCTGCTCAGTCACTGTGTCCCGGGGCTAGCTACATGTCTGGGGCACTGGTGTGTCGGTCTCACCTGAGAGATGTCATGGTTTTTGTGACATCTCTCAGATGCTGATGACTGTCAGTCCAATCCATGCAAGAACGGTGCAACTTGCACAGATCGAGTCAATGGCTTTGTCTGTGAATGTCAAGCTGGATACATTGGTGAACTGTGTGGAACAAGTGAGTGATGGAAACGTTAATAAAAGATGAAATACAGTTTATGCAGTCAGGAATAACATCAACTGATGCCAATGGCAGTTTCGATAATTTTCTTGTAATACGACTCTGGAGGGAAGGGGGAGGGGGGAGGGGGTGCTTCCTACTTTATGCCTACGTGCACACTAGATATGCACACCATACCGTTTCTTCTGTGTCTGTGTCTGTGAAAAAAATTCACCGGCCATAAAATCCACTTCAATCAGCCGTGTGGTGTAGACCAAGCTAAAATTGGTAGCGGTCGTCAATTCATCAATTAACCTTGCAAGCTGTTGAATGGTGTAATCCCAGCACACGTTTCTCAGTCTAACATAGCTTGTTCATAAAGATAGTTTCAGAGATGTGCCTGTGTGCGTGTGTGCCTTATCTTATTAACCTCCTTGTCTTCGTCCTCTTCTTCTGCATATGGCTGCTAGTACATTACTGTTTGTGTTCTGGTTGGTCTTGGTCTCTGCTTATCTTAGATCCTGATGACTGTAAGTCGAGTCCATGCAAGAACGGTGCAACATGCAGAGATCAAGTTAATGGATTTGTCTGTGACTGTCCAGCTGGGTATATTGACCCACAGTGTGGAACAGGTAACCTGTCCAACAATGCTCTTCTCTTGTTACTGCTGAACAGTGCTGAACAGTGCTCTATTCAATACTCAATATATGTATGGCGAGTCAGACTTCCTACCTCTCTCTTCCTCTTCTATCGCTCACTCCTCCTCCTCTATCGCTCACTCCCTCTTCCCTCATTCCATCCTCCTCCTCCTCCTCCTCTTCCTCATCCTCCTCCTCCTCCTCCTTCCTCTTTTCATTTCCCTTTCAAGTTTTGATACCATCATTGAAAGGACCGAAACAGAATTCCTTTGTTAGAATCATAGATACTCACGGTAAGGAGTAACAAAATGACATACCGGTACTAGTCCCCCCCCCCCCCTCCCCCTCCGGTCACGTGTACTGCATGCACATATCGCAGAGCTGAATCAGGATTCGCTCGGAGATAAAGTGGAGATATACACCGTTCAAGCCGGAATATCTCAACCTACACTAGAGTTTCATGCATACCTCGATAACCGGGGAACCAATACAATTGACTTTTGACCATTCTCTATAGTGCTACTGAGACAGGTAAGAAGTCAAGATGCTCAAACAGTACTTCAGTACTTCAAAAGTAATACAAATGAAAACCGCAAACATCTTTTCCAGGATCTCGCTACACACCCGGTACATGTATTCGCTCAATGCTTGACTGTCCTAGAAGAGAACTTGCCTACTCATTCCCACCTTGGCAACTATATGGCTAAACTGCCGTAATTTCGGTTTCAGTGCTGAAGCAACAGCCATCAAGTTCTAGGTGTAAGCTATACCGGCCCAGTCTCTGATGCCTTAAGATCTGTTCAATCTTGTTTCATCGATCTCACAGATCCTGACGACTGTATTTCCAACCCATGCAAGAACGGGGCAACGTGCAGAGATCAAGTTAATAGATTTGTCTGTGAATGTCCAGCTGGGTATATTGGCCCACAGTGTGGAACAGGTAAGTCAATCCCCGTCCTAATTCTTTTAGAAGCACCATCATCTTTCTCCTCTTCCCCATCAGGCTAATCCTCTACCTCCTCCTCCTCCTCATCATCATCCCTTTCCTCCTCCTCCTACCCTTTCCTCCTTCTCCTCAGCCTTTTTCCTGGACCCCATTCTTTTTTCTCATGTTTTCACCCGGTTCCAGTCAATTTTCCAAGTACATGACGTACCGGTGGTGGAGACACACCTGGCAATATGGCGGTAAATACACGCCTGCCCACACACGCTCTCTAGGCTGCAAAGTTATTCTGGCACAGAGCTCTCCTTCTCACCGCCACCATTATTGGTTCGCGCCTGACGCCTATCGATGCATGGCTGGTGGTATATCCGACATAGCAGGCTGGTACATCAGATAGCGCATGGCACATAGCAGATGACACAGCAACAACATAGCTCGATTGTGACGTCCTGGTACTCAAAATTATAGCAACATGGGGTATTGCTGCCTCCCCCCACCACCACCACTGTCAACTTACAAAGTCGTAAGCACTGCTGTTCAATGGTTCGACTTACCCAGCGTGGTGCTCGTATTCCCTATCCAGGACAAGAAAGCAGTCTCTGAACTGTGGACTAGAGCAATCAACTGTGTGCTCGCTGAAATAAAACCATGGTGATGAAGTCCATGCGCAGAGCGATGCATACTACTGTATGAGACCCTGATGTAGTCACTGATGGCATGATTCGCAGCGCAATGCGGCATGCTGCTGTGTATAACCATGTGTTGAGCTCATCAAGCAAGCTGCCTCTACTCCAGCTGCTCAGTCACAGTGTCTGGGGCACTGATGTTTTGGTCTCACCTGAGAGATGTCTTGGTTTTTGTGACATCTCTTAGATCCTGACGACTGTAAGTCCAATCCATGCAAGAACGGTGCAACTTGCACAGATCGAGTCAATGGCTTTGTCTGTGAATGTCAAGCTGGATACATCGGTGAACTGTGTGGAACAAGTGAGTGATGGAAACGTTAAACTTGAAAAGTTTGTGTTTGTGCGTGCGTGTGTGTGTGGGGGGGGGGGGGGGGTGTATGTGCCTTATCTTCAATATTAATCTTCTTGTTTTTGTCACCTCTTTCTCCCCCTCTTCTTCTGCATATGGCTGCATGTGCATTACTTGTTGTGTTCTGGTTGATATTGGTCTCTGCTAATCTTAGATCCTGACGACTGTAAGTCGAGTCCATGCAAGAACGGTGCAACATGCAGAGATCAAGTTAATGGATTTGTCTGTGACTGTCCAGCTGGGTATATTGACCCACAGTGTGGAACAGGTAGCCTGTCCAACAATGCTCTTCTCTTGTTACTGCTCAACAGTGCTGAACAGTGCTGTATTCAATACTCAACTATAAGCTAGCCTTTGGGTAATCCTGAAAAAAAAGATTAATATTTCACGTATGACTACAGTCCATTCATTGGAAACTGGCACCCTAACTTTTTGTCTCCCGCACATAGTTGTAGATATCATGAAAACAACATTACATTCTGCATTGTGTGACCCGTGCAATTACTCCTTGCCACATTTGAGGCCACAAAAGTCCAAGAACAGGGAAATAGAAATTCAGCCAGGTTTTGCGAAATTAGGACAGGTATGCCCTGGCAAAATGTATGGAGAAGAAAGATCCAAAACCCACATTTTTGAGATTTAAAGTGGGTTTTGATCCTCAATTCAGCCCAAATCCGACTTTCAAAAGCCAGCGGGACTGTTTCCGATGAATGGACTGTAGTCTGACTTCCTGCCCCTCCTCCTCCCTCGCACACTCCTCAACTTTCACTCCCTCCACCTCCTCCTTCTCCTCATCCTTTTTTCCTGAATCCCGTTCTTTATTCTGATGATTTCACCATTCCAGTCATTGTCCAAATACATGTTGCTGTCAAAGTTGCAGTAACATAGGGTACTGCTGCATCCATGATATATACACAGAAGCCTTGCTTGGTACTTTAACATGTTTTTCGATATTTTGACAGGGTTATGGTTGTAGCCAGGAGCACTATGCGTCCTCGCCTTGTATACATGTAACATGCATCCATGATGTAGTCCTGATTCGCAGAGCAATGCGTACTACTGTGTAAGACCACGTGATGAGCTCATCAAGCTGCCTCTACTCCAGCTAGCTGCTCAGTCACTGTCCCAGGGCTAGCTTCATGTCTGGGGCACTGATGTTTTGGTCTCACCTGAGAGATATCTTGGTTTTTGTGACATCTCTTAGATCCTGACGACTGTCAGTCAAATCCATGCAAGAACGGTGCAACATGCATTGATCGAGTCAATGCCTTTGTCTGTGAATGTCAAGCTGGGTACATTGGTGAACTGTGCGGAACAGGTGAGTGATGGAAACGTTCAAAAAAAGTTTGTGTTTGTGCGTGTGAGTGTGTATGTGCCCTATCTTCAATATTAGCCTCCTTGCGTTTGTCCTCTTTCTCCCCCTCTTCTTCTGCATAATTATGGCTTCTGGTGCATTACTGTTTGTGTTCTGGTTGGTCTTGGTCTCTGCTTATCTTAGATTCTGACGACTGTAAGTCGAGTCCATGCAAGAACGGTGCAACATGCAGAGATCAAGTTAACGGCTTTGTCTGTGACTGTCCAGCTGGGTATATTGACCCACAGTGTGGAACAGGTAACCTGTCCAACAATGCTCTTCTCTTGTCACTGCTCAACAGTGCTGAACAGTGCTGAACAGTGCTGTATTATTCAACACTAAATATGTACAGTAAAAGTATTGGTCTTTAGAGCAAGGTCCCATACTTTGCGGCATACCGATCCTTGCAAACACATGTACTTCCTTGTACTATTACTCATATTATTGACAGGTGTTGGGAATAGAACGCTTTCGTGCAGACAAATCACCCGTGAGATTCACACCTCGCTCAAGGGCATTCAGCGCACCCGGCACTGTCACTTGCCGCTTCTGTTGACTGCTCGCACTCGCTTCTGAGCGCACTTCAACAGGGGGATTCCGAAGCGGAAAACCCCTCAACAAAAGCAACCTGATAACGCAGCACAGTAGGTATACTACATTGTAGATATCGAACGAAGTATACTATGTATGCTGGCATACACTGACGGGTGTGAGCAACCCTCACAACTCCCCATGTTCCGTCTGGTGTGTCTTCACATCTACATTTCTCAGATCCTGACGATTGTCTCTCAAGCCCATGCCGCAACGGTGCGACGTGCACAGATCGAGTCAATGGTGTCAGTTGTAACTGCACGACTGGATTCACTGGTCCACTATGTGAAACAGGTAAGCTGCGACGGAGTTGTTCTCATTGAGGTACACTGCAGCCCAGTGTTCACACCAATAGCAGTCCTAGGTTGGTGCAACGCCCGGCGTGTACTTAAGTGACTGGACTGGATTTCATTGAGCAGCACTGCATGATTGATTGCTGGGGCTTGGATCATCACCACAGTATGCACTGCTGTTGCTTTCTGGCTCGCCGGTGAGCAGTATTACAGTCAGACCTCGCTTAACCGCACACATCTGGTTTCCACAAGAAATATCCGGATAGGCGAGGGAACCGGATAATCGAACACGCATGCTCTATGCATGTATGTACGGCATATGCTGTAAATCGGTAACCAAAGATTTTCTTCCGGATGGTGAGGGATCTGGATAAAAGAGGACCGGATAAGCGAGGTCGGACTGTAATTGTCGATCAAATCAGGCAGCATGGGCTACTGCCTGGTGTGCGGTGGTGGTGCTGTGCGCATGTTACATAGTCTCAAACTCGTTCCAATCATGCATGCTCTGTACGAGTACTCTATGCTCCTCATTTCCTTTCCACAGTTCAATGCGGCACACCTCCTTCCATTGGGAATGGCTATCGGCGCTACACAACCACGCTGTACCAAGACAAGGTGAGAGACTGCTGTGCCTACATGCCTGCGAGTACGAACTGGTGCAAATCCAGTGTCGCTGTATTTGCGGGGCAAGAGGCTCTACGGACTCGAGACTGTATTTCCTTGGTCTGCATGTCACGGGACATAGTTCCCGGAGCCAATTGCACACATTTGAGTGCAATCATTGCTTTTTAGATTTTCTTCTGCACACAAATCCTGTGGACTTTGTTCCATGGACCGATGGTGAGGGGAGAAATTCCACACTTTTGCCCAGGCACACTTATGATAACACAACATTATTTTCTTTGAGCTTTGGGTCACTCACTGTTGTGCTACCCGATTGTTGTGTTCTGTGCATGCAGGTGAGATATACATGTGATCATGGTTACAGCATGCAGGGAATGCGGGAGCTGGTGTGCCAGATGAACGGGCAATGGTCACCCAAGCCACCAACATGCGAAGGTCAGTCAAGGCTTAGCACTCGCCGGTACTCGGTGTGAGCACTCTTTGCCTCGCCGGCACAATAGGACTGACAGGGGATGATGGGGGGGGGGGGGGGGGGAGCACTGCCCAGTTCAATACAGCTCAATATGCCCCGTCACACTGCAGTGTTGCAATCATGCCTTGCGTCCGAATGCCCTTCGTTCTGATGCATGGCTCTGGTCTAATGCATGGCTCTGTTCTGTTCTCACTGTGTCTGCAACTGCACTTCTCCGTCTTGTTTTGGATGTGCAGTGAAGTGTGGTGCACCACTACCGGCGGACTTTCTCCGCCAATACCAGACGTTGACAACCAGAGCTGGGTCACCTAACTGTGGGCAAACAGCTGCCGACATCATCATTGTGTGCGATGAGTCGGCAAGCATGCAGGCAGCACGCAAGGAGAGACTCCACACGCTCGTGGAAAGGCTGGACGAGTCGTTGAAGGAGCACGGCTTTGGTCTCTACCCTGGCATTCCCAACCAGTACAGTCTGGTCGGCTTTGGCAACTTCTACCGGCGGACAAACCGGCCAGTTCCAGCACCGCATGTTCTCGTCAACACCGCCAATCAACGAGTGTACGACATTAGCGGCTTTGGCCATGCGTGCAGCAATCTTCAAAATGATGGCTCACACGAAGACGGTTATTACGCAATCCAGTTCGCTTTGAACAACATCACTGACCCGCAGTCCAAGAGACAGCTGCTGCGACTGAGGGAGGCACACATTGCACCGATCATCCTCTTCATCTCCGACGAGGACCGAGACGTTCACCAACGCGGCGGTGCGCGGATCTCACGCAGCTCCGTCAAGAGAATGATCCGCAAGAGCGGAGCCCAGCTGGAGGCCATCGTCGACAACACCTTCTGGCACCAGGGTCAGGGCGGTTTCGGTGTCGACGCGACCGGCAAGCTCTACACGGCAGACAACTCCGGCGGATACACCACGTCCACTCCAGAATACATCAAGAGATACCTGCAGTTCCACTATCGCAAAACTCGCCGCGACTACACTTCGGTAGCGCTGGAACTCGGTGGCGCGGCGTGGGATTTGAAGGCCCTCATGCGCGTGGACCAGCTGGATCAATCGTACGTGGAGGCCTTCGTCAACCGCACCGTCGCCATGGTGGAGCAGAAAGTTCACAAGTGCTGCTCGTGCCAGTGTGTCACAGCGGACACTGATCGTGTTCTGCGATGTGACATGGCTGCCGGTGATGGCGAGTGCAAGAAGAGAGCAGTCAACGTGTTCCGTGGCTGAAAACAAGACGTAGTACATTTCCCCATGCTTCTTTTTAACCATTACCCTACTACTACTATGTGGTAAATGGTTAATGCTATTCTTCTAGCCCCATCTAGCATGCCCTACTCCTATTTGCTGCATGAGGAGGTAAGTAGATACCCAAGCCCACAACTGACTCTTGACTCCCTATGCTTTTGCCCGCTTGCAGTACATGTGCAGATTTGCACATTTTTGAACACCTTGTCCCTTCCCTGAAACTGTCCTTTCTCGCCAGCTTTGAACTAATTTTTAATAGTAGAACACACCTTTTATTCCACTCATCCGTCTTTTTGTCTGCGAAGGCAGCTTTCTTTGGCAGCTGATAAATATTTCATTCTAGTTTTCTTCTTTTTTGCTGTGTTTGCAGCTATTTGCAGCTTACTAATATAAACAAAGAACTTGCATCAAAACCAGGGTGCTGCTGTGCCATTTGATAGACTAGATGAGGTTAGGAGGCGATACGATACAAGGTCCCTGAACCGAGTCCGTCGCCAACCTGAACTAGAGTGAAAATTCAAGTGGGTACATCGACTAACAGATCTAGTTCCCAAATAACAGCAGTGGAAGACAACAAGAATGGCTTGGTCAACACAAATTGGCAATCGTCAATATGCAAAATTCAGAATAAACTTCAATACTAATGATATGTACAGTATCTGACAGTGCAGTGGTGAACATTCGCCAACGAACATGGAGAGGAACAAGACACTGGCTTTGCAGTTCAATGCTCGCAGGAATGGATCACATGCAGTTCAGCAATACACAGAATGACAATCATAAAGTCATCAAGTCCAGCTATGACGACACGCACACACACGAGCGCGCGCGCACACGCACACACACACACACACACACACACACACACACACACAGTATTAAAGTTACTTACAGAATATATACAACTTTTCAATCGTGCTATTTACACAAGTTTTCACGTGGAAATGCTGCAGTCCACCACACAGCTCACAAGTGATAGGCAGGCTGCACAACCCAGTTGCCTTTCGGCTTTGTTGGATCAGACGGTTCTTTCCGCGACGAGGTGAAGAGTGACTTGTAGACTCGGCTTGCGGACGGGTCTTCAGCAACGGTCTTGTACTGCTTGGCAGTCACAAGTCCTGTCATGGCTGCCTCAGCTACATTAAGCGCATTGCGAGTAGCGCCAGTTAGAACTACATTCGCCTCTCGCGTCGGCTTGGCCGAATCACTGCTCTTGGCCACTCTGGCCTTCTTCGCAGCACTTCCCTCAGTGGTAGACTTTCCTGTGCAAGCATCATCATCTTCTCCCAACGCAGCCTCGGCTTTGCGCTTTGATGCTTTCTTTGCTAGCTTGGCTTCTTTCTCAGCCTGCCGACGTTCCTCTATCTGGGCACGAATTGCATGTTGTTCCTCCTTATCTGGATTCAGGGTGCGCACAGCATCAGGCGTGTGCTCTGCATTGCACTTTTGACAGCGGGATCCACCAACCTCTTTCAGAGCTCGCTCCGACATCACACAGCCGCATGTTGCAATGTACATAAACTTATGACGACCGCTCATCTCGATTCCCACGATCGGGCACACAAACTGAGCATCGTACATGTCCACGTAGGTCTCTGCCTTGGCTCCATCAGTTGGCTTGTCACTGGATGATCCCTTACTGGTGAGCTGAAGCACAACAACGTCCTTCAGGCTACGAACGTGAGAAGCCACTTCAGGCTTAGACTTACTTATCAGCATCTCCAACACGGCCTCCTTATTGTACAGGTTTCCGAGCTCGCAGGACACAACAGGTTCGCGAAGAGGTTCACCGGTCAGAGCACATTTCTTCCATTTGATATCCAATTCCACGTCTCGTTCTAGCAAAGCTTTCTTCTTCTTCACACGAATCATGTCCGCTCGAAGCGGTATCGAACCACCATCACATCCCATCTTGACGGCGAGACAAGTCACGGAGCTCTGCCTCGCACCACTCCAACTTGAAATGTGCGTTTCTACACTAAAAAACAATGAACATCAGCGTCTGGTTTGTATGTGTAGAGCACTTCCAAACAACAACACTTTTTCAACAACAACACTTTTTCTGGATCGACATGACACAGTCGATATAGTCATTCCATTCTGGCATTCATGTCACCACGAGATCATTCGATTTTTGCTTGAGGGAAATGACGTAATGCAAGAAGTCTGAAGATCTTTTCCCATTTTTTTATTCTTCTTTCAAACTAATTTTACTTTACTTTGAAGTGACTCCATGATCCATGCCTGATCCAGGCCACCGAGCTACATTGCACTGTAGGACCGCTTTCTCAAGTTTGCTTCCAGATGGAGGGACTAGTGAATTCTATATTTGAACCAGGGGTGAATCAGTCTCTTCTTATCGCGACCAATTTTGCATTCTTCGTTTTGCTGTCGGTGCTGGTGCTCATTGCTGTTTTCGTGGATTTGAACATCCATGTCATTTTCATTTCCATTCTGACAACCCTGCTGTGGATAGCCATTAACTGGTACGTATGTGCGGAGCTACATTCAATCATTGAGCGAGGGCTCTAACTTCTAATACAGGCAGCGAAGAGTTTTTGAACACAATCTAGTAAATCTTCGAAATACCTTTTGATAATGTACATGTACATGTACTGAGAATTACATCCACTGCATGTGTTGCATGACTTGTACAGCTTTGTACAGTCTTGCATACATTTTGTTATGTGTCTTTAGAAAATATATGGTGTTCCTAATACTTTGGGCTCCCCCTGTAAGGTCAACGTCCTGTAGAATACACGGAAATCCAGTAATGTGCATGCGGTCCTGAAAACTGCTCATGCACTATCCGATATCATTATGCTTGTAGACTGAGAGCATGGCCAACCATGCATGCATCCTGTAATCCTTGTACATGTAGTATTTGCTCAGCTCTGTGTGTGTGTGTGTTCTGTAGGTTTATTTTGGAGATGGCCACCGTCACACCAGCTGAGCCGGTCACGAATGCGGACATCGGGGCTGACGATAGCGGTCATGCCTCGGCCGGGCAGGACACAGACACCAGTGCATCCTCATCACATGCCAAGGCTGAGTGAGCAGAGATATGCTTCAGGTCTGTGCTGCGACCATTACATCCAGTTGCCCTTCAATCACAAACCGAGGGCAATGTGAACGATGTCCACTCCTGCTGTGAGGGATGAAAAATAGACCTGTGTCTAATTGTAGATGCCAGGTGCTATTCAGAGAACGTAGCTCTGACTACCTCTACTGGCCAAACATGGTGAGCACCTCTGTTCCTATTGTCAGCAACCGATGAAGCTCCGGTATGGAGTGTAGCGTGTGCGAGTCTGCTCCATGCTCTCACTTTGAGCCCCTTTAGATAACCTGGTGTACCGCTGCGAAGTTGGTACCATTTCCAATGGACACACGTCCTTGTTGTATTCTCCCTGCCATAGTCTACCTGTACACCGTGGCGCTTGCCACATCAGCCACAAGTTGGATAGCTTGTCCTGCTTGCTGTGCTCTCTCTCTCTCTCTCTCTTTCTCTCTCTCTCTCTCTCTCTCTCTCTCTCTCTCTCTCTCTCTTTCTCTCTCTCTTTCTCTTTCTTTCTCTCTCTCTCTCTCTCTTACTCTATTCCTCTCTCTCTCTCTCTCTCTCTCTCTCTCTCTCTCTCTCTCTCTCTCTCTCTCTCTCTCTCTCTCTCTCTCTCTCTCTCTCTCTCTCTCTCTCTCTCTCTCTCTCTCTCTCTCTCTCTCTCTCTCTCTCTCTCTCTCTCTCTCTCTCTCTCTCTCTCTCTCTCTCAGTTGCTGCATCACTTACCCTTTGGCAAGTGGGGTTGCTGAGGATTTTGCCCACCTTGCTCAGTCCCTTTCCAGAGTTTGGGCATAGCTGTGGTCAAGTGGTAGCTGGATCTTTAGTTCTACACGAGCATGTAGCTCAGTTCTTTCGATCTGAGCATTGGCAATGTAGCTTCATTAACTTGTAGCAAACATCGACTCTTCCCAACTACCTGCCTGTCCATTTCATTTCCTAGTTTTTTTATTGGCTTATTGTACAATGTACTTACTATTATTTTATTTGCAGTAGTAGGTTAGTTATCTGTACGAAAAAGAGGCAGTGACTTTGGCAATAGATGTTGCTCCCTATGCCGGAGCTCCTGCTTTTCCTATCCTATGAAGCTAGTTCAGTAGGGAAAAGTGTGAGCCCTCGAGTCGTGTTTCTTGTTGAGAATGGCAAAATATATTGTGAAGAATCAAGGATGCGTGTCGCAGGCACTTGCGACACCCGTTTGTCATTAAATCATAGCACTGCCTTTACATGCTTTGCCATCTCGCGTAGACTGCATACGCTAATGACACTAAGTCTTGTACAGTCGTGGCCAAAGAATTTCGACCCGCATTAACCCGTTTACGGGTCGGATTTCTGTGGCCACGACTGTAGACTGTTGTTGCACTTCACTTCAGTGGAGACAGGAAAGTGGTACATGTATTGGTAAAATACATGCATGTACATTGTCAGAAGACTATAAGATTTGTGACATTCGACAGGTTGTATTATTGGTTTGGTCGATGTAACGAAGATTACAATCGTGGATAGGGTAAAATCTGTAAATGTGGCCCACTCTGATAAGACGACCACCTGGCCTGTCCAAGAAGACCACATGAAACTGATAGCAAACTATTTTGCAGCCTACACCTACAGCCGGTTCATGATACTGTACATGCATGACTTGTACAACTCGTACTTCGGTACAATCAGCATAATAAATAATCACCAGATCACGTGTGCACGTAAATAACTGTATGACTCATCATGATTGCATGCCATGTCGTCATCGACGGTTAGTTGCCAAGGTGAATCAAAATGCCTGCCTGAAAGTGGCACCAGCGAAAACGAAAGAAACGACCAGATATCTGGCTGGATAATTACCATGATTACTGGCATCAGATTTTAGACGCAGAGTCAGTGAGTGAATGTTTTGGAGGAAGTATTTTGCTTGATGGAAGGGGAGCATAGAAGACGCCTGTGCTGAATTTGGTTCTTGGTAGCTGTCTCTTTGAAAATAAAATAAGTATGGGCCGTGGGCAGAACAAAAAGGCCGGTGGACTTGGCCGCAGCATTGTGAAGGATCGTAAACGAGACACAAAGGGAGCTCGTGGAGGAGATAGCTGGGTAAGGAGTTGATATAAAGAAGAGCTATGCAAAGAATATTGATTATGACTGAAATGTGCTTCGTTAGTACCCATCACATAGAAATTCCAGCGCCAACTTAGGAATAACACTCGTTGCTTGCCTAAACGAGAATACTCTGTCCAGATCACATACAGTTGAACAATGATCCAGTTGTCTCGAAGCAAATCATACCAGCATTGCTCTTTGGTTTTCTTTCTGGCATACGGGGAGAGTATAGAAAACACGTTTCTAGCGGCGCAAAGCTGAAAGAGTGCCTACCGAACTTGGAAGTGTATTGTATCATCTAGGCTGTGCATGTGGATGTAAATCTTGATTTGGACATAGGTGTGCAGTCATCTAATTGTCTCACCACTGCTGCACCTGAAAAACAAGTAGGGACGCCACACCGCACGTTTGTGTGAGGTGCAGACCAAGGTCCAACTGTAACTTGATAGAGGAGGGAACTGGGGAACTGAACATTCATTACAACCATTGCACTGCAAGTGTGTGCCACGAATCTGCTACAAGCCGCTTCCAACGGAACCCATCAGCGGAAGCGGAATCATCAGCCCAGCGGAACCGGTCAGGCCAGGGCCCGACCACCTTTTGGGCCACCAACGCGTGTTTACTGCTGAGGAGGTCATGCGTACCCGCCATATCGTACACACAGTATGAGAGACTACTGTAAATATACAAATTTTCGGCAGCTATTTAATTTCGGCTATATTCGGCACCGACCCAAAACGCCTAAATTAAAACGCCGATGAAATTTTTCACAGCATCTGTCGCACTATACCATGCCCTCTACCCCACGCCGAAAATAAATCGCCACCGAAATGTCAAAAATCGTGAAGTGCCGAAATTTTGCAGCGCCGAAATTTTGTATATTTACAGTATATGGTATGGCCGGAGCAATCAAAAACTACTTTAGCCGGTCCTGATGGGGGGGGGGGGGGGGAGAGGATCAGGACTGTCCGGATTAACGATGCTGTGAGTTGCTTCCAAGTTTTATGTGTGGGTTATTTGACGATGTGTGTGTGTGTATGCGCAGTTCATGATTGCAATCCTACTGCATGAAAGCAGCTGTATCATTTTTCAAGTACTTTATGTGTCCTCTGTGCCCCTCTATAGCTGCACACCAGTGAAATAGACGATACCCCTGACTGGGCAAGACTGAACCTGACATCAGTCACTGAACAGAGTAGCTTGGACAACTTTCTGTCCACGGCAGAGCTTGCAGGAACAGAGTTCACGGCCGGTGAGGAGGTGTGCTTGTATGGTTCTGCTTGTGAAAGGATTGGCTGTGCTGGGTGTATGTATGAGAAACCCATGTGCATTACTGTAAGACATGTTATTATAACGAGTCGCAAATTTAACGATTGTCCAAAATTCATAGGTTAACGAGAAGATATGTTAACAATCTTGCAGTATTCTGCCATATACACACACAGCATATATGAAGCAGTACGGCCTCAACGGATCTATTATAACGAAGAAATGTCATCCGTTAAAACGTTAGATTTGCTTCCGTTATATATACATGTCTTACAGTACTATGCTGGCCTGTGAAACCGGCCATGGGTGCACTTCCTGCACTCCTGAGTCGAGAAGCCCTTGACACATTGCAGTACGCGCATACTGTGAAGCTTCAGCATATTCATTTCACATTCATTTGTTATTGGCAGTCATTTGACGAGCCAGGAAATGTTGAATAAATACAAACACAGATTATAGGATCCCCGCGGGAGAGGGAAGGGTAGTACACTATATCCCGGGTATGTTTTGTCCAAGTGTATGTGTATGCAGAAGGAAGAATGTTGTTTGTGACTTGATCCACACAAGTTGGGGTTCTCAGTGTGCACTTAAAATTTTAGTCGGACCACATAATATCATCCCAGATCAGAGTTCATAAAATACACTGTCAAGTTGCTTTCAAGAGTACACTAAGTCTTGGTGCGTAGTGCATCTACAAGCAATACAACACCCATTTCATCCTGCCGGCTTGTACACATGTTATGCACTTCATCCTTATGCATCCAGTTTATAGGAAAGGAGTGCATTTGATTGCTGTGCATCAATCCCGTGGCGCTTACTCTTGATTGGTTTAGTACTTAAGAAAGTCTGTGCCTGAGAATTGGCATGTACAGTGAAGTGCTCAGTGAAATCTGACCACTGCGTGTGTCAAGTTTGCGACCTGCACCGGTGCACATGCCAGTGTCCGCAACCCGCGAAAGGTCTAGGGGGGGGGGGGGGGGGGGGGGCTGCACAGCGCCCGGCGTGTACTTGACTCGCGTGATTGGATTTCATTGAGCGGCACTGCAGTAGACTGTAGCGTACGTTGTACTGACGTTTCACTGCAGTGTTCTGAACTTCTGATGTTGATATTGATCGTGTGATAATATCATTCCTTCATATGCTGTGTTCTTCAGAGCGTCTCAATGTCAAAGTGGTGACACCTGGCGCCACAGTGGGGTTGCTTTCTACTGAGCAGACCCAGGCTGTCAAGGACGCCCAGGAGAAGAACAGTCATTACCTGCACATTCCTCGCCGGTATGTAATGCCCATGTACAGTGCTGGCAACTGAAATTCGACCCCCTGAGCGGTGGGTTCACATTCTACCGGTCTTTGTTTTCGTAGTTTTACCATCCCGTGTTGGGCCTTTGCGATGTGAGCGCACCGCTCTGGGGGTCGGGTTTCAGTTGCCGGCACTGTACTTTGTGCTGGCATAGGGCCTGATCTGGGTGTATGTCAGGGAAACAAGAGTGTGTGAGATATCATTTGCCACTGCCATATTTTCCCGATGTCGACCATGGCAGGAAACTACCTGCTAAGTGCTGTACGTTTTAAAAGTTGAAAGGTGTGTACGTTTGTACCACTTCTCTCCGTACCTCATGTGCAGCTGACTTACAACAATTTCAGGCTTTCCAATAGCACTTCTGTATCTTCCCTTCCAGGCCGAGATGGGATGAGTCAACAACCGGCGAGCATCTGCAGTATATGGAACGCGAAGCTTTCCTGGAATGGCGACGCCAGCTGGCAAGGTGCGGCTTTAGTTTTTGTGTTGTATTTATGCTCGTGTTGGGCTTTGTGCCAGCCCTGTTGCCATGTTATGTTGCTTATGGTGCTTGTGGGTTGCTACTTTCGCTGGAGCAATGATGCCAGCTCTTGTCTGCTCTATACGTCTGTACCTTCAAAGTGTTTGTTCCTGTGGTCTTTCGGGGCTTCTATCGTCTCCTTGACCATGCGTTGCTTTTTCTTTCTCATTACCCGCTTATTACCACAGGCTAGAGGAGCAAGAGCATCTCACTCTCACGCCGTTCGAGCGAAATCTGGAATTTTGGCGGCAGCTATGGCGCGTCGTCGAGAGGAGTGATGTCGTTGTGCAGATCGTAGATGCTCGCAACCCGCTGCTGTTCCGCTCCGATGACCTCGTCAGTTATGTGAAAGAGTGCGGTGCCGGAAAGCAGAACTTCCTGCTGCTGAACAAGTCGGATTTACTCACTCAAGAGCAGAGGTAGGTGCAGTGCCCCTACAGTATATTACTAGTACTAACCTACCTCCAAGGGACGCGGAGAGTCAGCCAGGATACTCTATAGGCCGACTCATACTTCATTTCGCGTATGGGAAATGCGTCGCGTCGCGAAAAAGTTGATCTGAGCTCAACTATTTCACGTACGGGAAAGTCATCGCGCGATGGCTTTCCCGTACGCGACATGAAGTATGAATTGGCCTTATATCTCTGAGGTCAATCAACCTGGAATTGGAAAAACGTTCTTTATATCCAATGCCATGTGAAAGTGTGTTACATATCCAGGGTACCTGATACTGAAGTTCCACTGTATCACATTTCTAGGTGATGGTCCGCTTTGGATCATTAGTGGCGTATTCTTTGTTCAATATCTATAATCAGCTTGGGCATGTGTTTCATTGGTTTTTGCTTCCTGTGCTGGGTTTGGGCTCCAGTGTATCTGGTTTGACTTTTGTGCAGCAGATATCTAATATTATTATATTATGTCTTTGCTGCGTTTCGTACGATCCTTTCTGCCTTCAGAGACGCCTGGGCAGCCCACTTCCGTCAGGAGGGTATCGAGGCAGCGTTTTGGTCCGCATTGGATGAGACTGATCCGCCGAAGGAGGAGGAAGCTGAAGCGACAGGCGGCAAGACGCGTGCAGATGAATCAAGTGAAGAAGACGATTCCGAGAGCGATGGTGATGACGACGACGACACTGAGGAAGAGGCAGAAGACAACTCCGGCGTAAGTTTTGTTAATTGACATTGTGAAGTGTTGCAAGAGGATCTCTTAGCGTGAAGCTCTGAGTTGCAGCTATTCGTAAATAAGGAAGAGCCCCGTTGACTGCACACCCCTGCGTTTGTAGTGCTAAGGTTGCTCAGCTCTATACCCACTATATTCATAGGGTCGGACTTCCGTAGCCACAACCGTATTTACCGTGTGTGTGTGGGGGGGGGGGGGGGGGACGAGGAACGAAATGCCATGTGCTGCTATGTGTGTGGCTGCGACAACAGTTCAAGCGCTTGGCCATTTGTTGCCTATCTGCATCCCTAACGAACTGCAGATGTCGTTGTGTTGTCATGAACCCCAGGAGGCTCCAGACATGTCAGCACTTCGGCTGGCTACCTCTCCGTCTGGTAGCGAGAGCTCTGTTGGTACACCTCAACTGGCTACTTCCCCTCCTTCTAGCCAGGCAGCTGCCAGTGGACAGTCAAGCTGCACAGTGGCAGATGACGCTGAGGTGAACCGCCATGAGGTGTGTTCCCCTCCCCCGGCAGCAGCAGCAGCAGCAACGTCCTCCTCATCCGAACCAGACTGGAGAACTGGGCCGTTTAGAACTTCAGGTAGGGAAAGTTGATTCCAGAAATTCGAGGTCGTTTGTGCTTCTGTGCTATTCGGCTTCTCCTTGAAATAATGAAGCATGCAATGTTTGAATTTTGTTGAGAGTTTTGTAGATCACCATTGGTAACGTTAGCAATATCTTTGTTGAGGACACCTGTAGCGTTACTTGCATTTGTATTAGTGGAGAGTTAAAAACTCCTAAATGTCCATGTGCACGTGCCAGTGTATGTAGTTGTATCTACTATGGCGAACACGCTGGACAGAATGCAGCTTGCATGACATTACGTACAGGCAATACCTAGTTTCAGTGACCAGCACGCCTGGGACCGCCAGCATGTCATACTCTTTGGGACACAGATGGTCTTTGAAACCAGGATGACCGTTGATATATTCTACCCCTGGGTGCCAAAGAAAAGTTGCCGTAGTTCAGTGTCACCTGTAGTAGGAAATTAACAATGACCTTTGACATGTGTCTTGTTGCTGGACAGGGCGTTTGTTTTCTCGCTCCGAGCTCGTGGATCTTTTCAAAATGTTCCGTCTGAAAGGTAGGTCAAGCATTGCTTGCTAACTTGTACAATGTAGGTGTCTGGAGTGTGTTGTGTCTGTTGCGCTTGTTGGCACACGCTTGCTAGCTTTGTGGCATTAAGCGTGTTCCTCCTGAGTTGCTTCGCGGTTTCAGTGAGTAGAGTCAACGAAGCATTACTGTGCTTTGTTTTAACCTTTGCCTGTATGTTTCCGTGGGGAGGGGGCAGAGGATTTCTTGTATTGTCATGCACACCGTCAGCTACATGGGCTTGTCACGTTGACAAGGTTCTGTCGGAATGCTGACTTAGTGTACAGCAAGCATTTCATAAGATTACACATGGCCGAAAGTGAGTAGAACACTGATGTCATGGTGACTGGGAGTGTGACTCATTGACTGTATGAGTTAGTACGAGTATGAGTCGTACTGTCCTGGACATGGAAATCCGGTCAGAGGCCAAGCGGCCCAGGGTGCTGGCCATGCAGCCGCGAGTACGAATACGATCAACACGATTACACATGGCCGAAAGTGAGTAGAACACTGATGTCATGGTGACTGGGAGTGTGACTCATTGACTGTATGAGTTAGTACGAGTATGAGTCGTACTGTCCTGGACATGGAAATCCGGTCAGAGGCCAAGCGGCCCAGGGTGCTGGCCATGCAGCCGCGAGTACGAATGCGATCAACACGTGCACTGCATGCAACGTTCTGTACGCACCGAGGGTGCTGGCCCCTCGTTATTTGACCGGATTTCCATGTCCACAACAGTAGGTATAGCGGTGATGTAGTGATAACGGGGGAATGGGTAGAACGGTGACGACTTGTGGTGTGCAATCCCACATTTCTTCTTCTCTTGTGCGCTGTGCTGACAGGCAAGGATCGTGCCATTGTTGGACTGGTGGGTTACCCAAACGTAGGCAAGAGCTCCACAATCAACGCACTGCTCCAGTACAAGAAGGTGCCAGTGTCAGCCACACCGGGACGGACTAAGCACTTTCAGGTTAGTTCATCCACATGTTTCACAGTAGGGATGTAGTCATAGAAAAATAAAATAAGAATATCCAGCAGCTAGCTGAGAAGAACGGACCAAGACTGGAGGCCTGTATGCCGATTACTAGTGTTGAAACGAATAATCGAATATTCGAATAATTTAGAATATTCGTGGGGTGAACGAATAATCGAATAGTCGTAGGAATTATGAGAAATCGAAAAAAAAAAAAAAAATCTATGCTCAGTGCTGACCCTACTGATATTTGCACTGCGTAGATCTGCTCATAGTACTTCTTCTCAAACTCTTCTCCTCCAAGTTTTAATCTCCTATCGGCATCTAGTAATACTTCTGTTCTTTCCATACGAGGGAAACATGGATGCAGTGAATGTGATTTTCGGTCTTTGACCACTTTCGACCAAGACTCTATGCAGAGCTGTATCCGTCACTAGGTCCCAAATCTCTTTTTCTCTGGCCTTGCCTTCTGCCCACACTAAAGCTGGTTTTTCTCGTCTTGGCTACATAGGTTCTGATCGGTGGAATATGCTGCCTTCCACTGTTCGCTCTTGTACAGATTATCGCCCATTTGTTCGTTCATGCTTAACCTTTCTAGGGGCTCCCGTAAGAAGACCATAGGTCTGTGGGAAACACCCTAGTAAAATAAATAAAATAATAATAATAATAATAATCAGGCGTTGCACACTCTGGGGGGTTATGTACTCTTGGCGGTACAGGTTAACCGGTTTTGCACCTCCACATAACAAAATCCGATAATCAGCAAATTAAAAAAAAAACTACTTAAAAAGTGCTGAAAAGTGTTGAAAAATGCCATCATGTGTATGATAGAATATAGATTATTCGTTCGATGGAGGGCGAAATTATTCGATAGATTATTCGTTCGAAGAATCCGTGTTCGGTTTAAACACTACCGATTACGCTCTACTCAGTGACTATAGTGTAGTGACTCTGCAGCTGGTCTCTGTGGTCTCTGCTGGCACTAGCATATGTGTGCTGTTACTATGGCCTGGTCTTTTACGGGTTACTTTTCTATCTACTAGTAAATCTCTGGTTCACTGCTGCTTTGCCTGACTTTCAGACTCTGCTACTGGACGACGACCTGATGTTGTGCGATTGTCCCGGATTAGTTTTCCCTCAGTTCGTCTCCACCAAGGCAGAGATGGTGTGCAGCGGTATTCTGCCCATCGACCAGATGCGCGATCACGAAGGACCGATCAACTTCATATCCTTCTTGTGCTCTGGCCAGCTGCTGCTGCTGCTGCTGCTGCTGTATTGAGTATGTCAATGATGATTACAAATTTACAATGTAGTATTGGTGACAGAGAAAGGTGGTTCTGAGACTATGTTGTTGGATTGGCCTTGGCTTTGTAAGAGTTTGATGAAATGTGCATTACCTCATGAAGGCCAGGTTGATAGTTTGATTGGTTGTTCTTCTTTCCACTCTGTTGGCCACTGTTGTTGCAAGCTGCTTGTCCAGTGTTAGTGTGTGTGTGTCTGTGTCTGTGTGGTGGTGGTGGTGGTGGTGGTGGTGGTGAGTGTGGTGTGTGTGTGTGTGTGTGTGTGTGTGTGTGTGTGTGGTGGTGGTGGTGGTGGTGTGTGTGTGTGTGTTATTGTGTGTATATACTGGCCACGACATGATAGGGTGGCTCAGCGCCATGCTAGTACATTGTAGTGTTGAGTGTCATGTATACCTTACCATGACTGCGGGACTTGCCTGGCTGTGTTGAGTGTCATGTATACCTTACCTTGACTGCGTGACTTGCCTGGCTGTGTTGAGTGTCATGTATACCTTACCTTGACTGCGGGACTTGCCTGGCTGTGTTGAGTGTCATGTATACCTTACCTTGACTGCGGGACTTGCGTGGCTGTGTTGAGTGTTTCCTTGACTGCCTATTTCTCGGCTCACATTTGTCATAAGATACCTCGCTTCATCCTACAGAAACTGTACGGTATTATGCTTCCGAAGCCAGCCGAAGGGGAGGATCCCGACCGACCTCCACTGCCACTTGAAGTCCTCATGTCATACGGATGTAAGTGCGAATCATTTACCGGGTTGAAAGCTATGTAAGGTTTGTGAGTGTATGTGCAGGCTGGAGTGGGGTAGCGTAGTGTACATGTCTGTGTTTGTGGGTGCGTGTGCAGTGTTGATCGTGGAGTAGGATAGTGTAGTCTGCATATCATGTGTTCACACAAGTGATGAAACCCTTCACCTAAGCATACAATGTGTGTTCACTGCCATTGATTAAACGAGTACAAGATAAGCCGCTCATTTTACAGCTTTCAATGACAATGCAACCATTTGAGTAATAGAATGCATAGGTTATCCACGTTTTATATGTGTGTATGTTGTTGTTGCTGTTGTTGTTGTTGTTGACGCCTGCTAATTTCAGCACATGAAAGCACGCATGAGACTAGTGTTTTATTGATCAGCTAGCAGACTACAGTTCAGTTGTGTGCTTGTGCTTAGTGTTGGTTTTCAGATGAGATAGCCAGGCATGTGCTGCACATGCATGTGTGTGCATGTGCATGCATTTGCATGCCTGTGTGTGTGTGTGTGTGTGTGTTTGTGTGTGTGTGTGTGTGTGTGTGTGTGTGTGTGTGTGTGTGTGTGTGTGTGTGTGTGTGTGTGGTGGTGTCCTTTTTCTGCACCCTTGTCCTCCCCACTTACCGAGGTGTGGTGAGCCCATAAGTGGAATCATTTCCAAGTCCACGCAGAGTTTGGGGATTCGGGCGGTGTCGGCCGGTGCAATAGCCAATTGAGTCACCTTTCCAAGATTCCTTTTGAGTCTCTCTCCCAGAGAGACCCGCGTGACCAGTTTTGGCAATGAGCAAGTGCAAGCGTGTGCGTGTCTGTGTGTGGTATGTGCTGCTGCTGACTTGTACTTGTACTTGTAGAGTAGAGCTGCGTGTAGCCCGACTTTCAGTAGCAGTAGTGCTTGGTACATTCTGGGTATATTCTGGGCGCAGTATGGTGTTCTGCATCCGTGTGTGCTTTGGATCCTTTCCACTGTGTGTTTAGATGTGCGTGGCTTCATGACAACCAAGGGTGTACCCGACTGCCCACGTAGTGCTCGTATCATTCTCAAAGATTATGTGAAGGTATGGTGGGCGGGTAGACAGATGCTTAGCTGATCCGAACATTTTCTAGTCATAACCGTTAGGAATCTTCCTCACAATGAACAATGCACGAAGGTGTTTGGCCCTGCTGCTGCTGAATATTGTTACTCTGTTGACTTGGGTTAAAATCCATAATTCCTTGTCTCCTTGTAGACTTTTCGAATGCTATGTACTTTGTATGTGCGCTGAATTCAATTGGTTGTCTTGTGTGTATGTGTGTGTGTGTACGTGTACGTGCGTGTGTGTTTGGGTACGTAATAAACTGTCTCAGGGTCGACTGCTGTATTGCCATGCGCCTCCCGGTGTGGACGAGGCCACGTTTCAGTACCATCACCAGCACTTGGAGCGCCTGATCAAAGAGAAGGCAGCATCCGCCAAGCCCACCGCCGCCACTTCTGCTGCTCAAGCACGGATACCCAAGGCACTAAAGGTATGGTTGGTTTTGCTACGCTCATGAAGAAAAAGAATGGCAGTGTTGCGTGTCCTGCACACTATCTACTTCGAGTACACGGATGTTGTGTCGTTTATGATAGGCGATTGACACAACGGGAATGCGCACCTTCCCATGATTGCCATTCTCCGTGTAAACCAAGTCAATATACTCTAGTACAGGGAAACCTGTCTAAGACGACCGCTCTAGGGACTTTCAAAACGTGCTCTCTGTTGCCAGATGGTCTTCTTATCCAGGGTCGTTTGACTGGAAATAGCATCGCTTGGTCCGGATTGCAGTGGTCTTCTGGGACAGGTGGTCGCCTTGTCCGAGTGGTCCCCTTGACAGTACTTTACTGTACACTACAGTGCAGTACCATACAGGGGCGCTGAGCAGCAACTGGCACGTTTGTTTTGTCACTTTTTTGTGGCGTGCGAAATTGAGCAAAAAGCTGGGAGGCTCGTTGTGCATGATCCATAATATGCAACATGACATTGTGTACTTGACTCACACTATGATCGGATTTCATTCAGCTCTAGTTTCACTGTTTGAGTGGAACTATGGGTATGATCATTAAGTCCATGCATTGCCCATTGCACGTTTGACAATACGGCGCCGCTGCCGGTCGGCCACCGGTGGGTGGTGTGATTCATGCCTGCAGCAGTAGTACCAATGGCCTTACTCACCTGTGTTGTGTCGGTAGCATTGGTTGTGGAACTTTGTGAGTTTGTCAGTTGGTTATGTTCTTATCGCAAACATCGTCTTGCTCGGTCTCTTTGTTTTCGCAACTTGCTTGTGTTTGTTCGCAGATACTTCACACGAAGAACACGACTACTATTGACCAAGCATTCTTCGAAGAGGTAACTCAAGGCGTTTATAAGTCAAAGTCACATATTACGTTACTAGTACCGGGTGAAAGATGAAGTCTTGCTTGTATCCACTACCTGCATGCACCTTTTTATCTACAAACGCAGTACTATTATCATTCAATGCTGATCTGTAAATATTGCCACATTGCCTTTCTGCCGTATTCCACACAGAAACAACCACGTGCGATTAGTCGCGGGAAACATGGGCGGACGATTGAATTCACACGTGTGGACGGTTTCACAAAGCAAGTCGGCCTCGTTCAACCCGTCGGTGACGGTGCCGCCATCGGTGACCAGTTGGCTGGTTTGCCTGATGACCTGAGCGACACAGCGAGCATTGCCTCGTCGACTTCGTCCTACTACGTTGGTGGCAAGCCTTGGAAGAAACACCACAACCGCGGCAAGAAGGAGAAGACAAGGCGTCTTGTCAACAATGATTACTAATGGATGTTGACGGTGCATGCACTTTTCTACCCTTGACTCTTCTTCTCATCTCATGCAAGTACTGCTCTGCTCTGCTCTGGCTAATTTGCTTTCCAACCCCCGTTCTCCATGATGTGCTAACAGTTTACCAGCATCACTAGCATTACCATAACCATGCAAGCCAACATCGCAAATGTCATACATACTATTTTCAATAATAACACCTATGATGTGTCTCCAGATGTGCATGCACTGCGGGCATTGTGAAAGCCGAACAAGACGTCTGCGCATTGCTGTTCGCATTTCTTATGCTGTAAGTGTTGAGCTGCATCAGCTCTTTTCATGACTTTCGGGGTTTTATTAGCTGGAAATCAGTCCCGCTTGGACTTAACCTCCAAGGTTCGTTTATTCTTCAATGTGCCTGTACTTCTTCTGCGAATGATTCTGTGTGTGTGTGTGTGTGTGTGTGTGTGTGTGTGTGTGTGTGTGTGTGTGTGTGTGTGTGTGTATGCGTGTGTGTGTGTGTGTGCAGCTAGTTCGGCTGGTAGGTACACTTATGCCTGATTGTGTTGGGTCTGTTGCCAACAGGCTCGGCTACTTGAAGGTGTAATGTTGTACCTGCCACCTTTGTTGGTTCCAGGGTTCATAATACTTTCTATTTGAAGTATACATACCTGTTAACCATGGACTGCTTCTGGAATCAATGGTGCTACACCATTGTAGTGAAGCTTTTATCAGATCCACTCTGATTTTAAATAGCCACTCACTCTAGTAGCAAATATTACCTTCATTGGGGGCAGGGGTAACTGCAATTGGATCCCGGGACGGATACCTGATGCCGTCAATCCTTTTTCTGCACCTTGTCCTCACCCACTTACTGAGGTGTGGTGAGCCCATAAGTGGGATCATTTTCAAGTCCACCCAGAGTTTTGGGGATTTCAGGGGGTGTCGGCCGTTGGGCGGTTCAATAACCAATTGAGTCATCTTTCTAAGATTCCTTTTGAGTCTCTCTCCCCTCTCCCGGGGGGGGGGGGGGGGACTCACGTGACCAGTTTTGGCAGTGAGCAACAAGTACAGTACAGTGTGTGTGTGTGTGTGTGTGTGTGGGTGCATGTGCGTGTGTGTGTGTGTGGTGGTGGTGGTGGTGTGTGGTGTGTGCCTGACTGTGGGTACTTTACATGTAGTAGAAAGTAAAACGAATGAGAGGAAATCAGCGAACTGATAATGTAATCAGCAAAAATCAACTTGACTTCAAGTGCATACACTCCAGGGACCGCACATAGAATCGATGCCTAGAACATGCAGCAGGGGTTCAATGTTGCAAGCAAGCTGTTGATCGATGTGCAATGTACTTCTGATGTTGACGTATACAGTATATACAGCATGGAGGCATTGTCGGTATTGTTATATACAGATCACGCCGTACATGCACGCAGCTCAGCTTTTCAGGCAGGCAGTTATTTTTAAATTAATATCACAGATACTGGTACTTGTAGCACGAACACGACCTTCGAAAAGCACAGCGGTCTGCATTTCTCTGTTCTGCTATCTCCCTTTCCGGCACGGATGCATGATATGCATACCGTACTGCTGAAAGCCCTGTCTGCTTGCTCGGGTGCTGCTTGGGGTGCAGCCGATGGCAATTCAACACAAGTCCTGCTGCACGCACAGTCCACTCATGAGCAGGGAGTCGTAAATTTACGGTATTTTACGACTCGCTGCTCATGACTGACTACAGTTGACATCTCCGTCCTTCATGCCCTTCAGCAATCCCTTCACTTCCAGGAACACGGCCTGTTGCAGCTCAAGAACGGCCCTGGGTTTCTTGTAGGAGATGATGAGTGTGTTGTTGGCATGGGCGAACGAGATCGCCTCGTTCTCCGTCCAACACCCGAGTCGCTGCAGATCAGTTACTGTTATCCTCTTGAAGTATCTGTACGCGCGCGCATGCACACACACACACACACACACACACACACACACACACGCACACACAACAAAGTACAAGTCTAGTAGCCTGCAAATGCATTGCACATACAACAACGTAACTGTTACTTCGACAACGTGCGATAATTGCAGAACACAATTATTATTATTATTATTAATTTGAGGGATTCCCCAAAGGCCGAAGCCTAAATCAAGAGGGTCTCCGAGAATAAATATACGTGTACAATGCGTGTACAATAATTGGCAACGTCAGGGCTGAGGAGTGTGACGGTGTATTCTTTGTTTTGATATTATGGTACATGCAGGACACGGGCATTTTCATTCTGCATTGCACCGGCCCTATAGTGCACGCTGATTCAGGAGCTGGTGCCGAGCAAGACTTGTGCACAGAGCCGTAAATCCCAACACCTTTTAAGAAGGTAGGCCGGAGTGAGGTCAACACCTTTCAAGAAGGTAGGCCGGAGTGAGGTTAACACCTTTCAAGAAGGTAGGCCGGAGTGAGGTCAACACCTTTCAAGAAGGTAGGCCGGAGTGAGGTCAACACCTTTCAAGAAGGTAGGCCGGAGTGAGGTTAACACCTTTCAAGAAGGTAGGCCGGAGTGAGGTCAACACCTTTCAAGAAGGTAGGCCGGAGTGAGGTCAACACCTTTCAAGAAGGTAGGCCGGAGTGAGGTCAACACCTTTCAAGAAGGTAGGCCGGAGTGAGGTCAACACCTTTCAAGAAGGTAGGGCCGGAGTGAGGTCAACATCTTTCAAGAAGGTAGGCCGGAGTGAGGTCAACACCTTTCAAGAAGGTAGGCCGGAGTGAGGTCAACACCTTTCAAGAAGGTAGGCCGGAGTGAGGTCAACACCTTTCAAGAAGGTAGGCCGGAGTGAGGTCAACACCTTTCAAGAAGGCAGGCCGGAGTGAGGTCAACACCTTTCAAGAAGGTAGGCCGGAGTGAGGTCTGCACCAGTTGCTGATCAGCCAGTACATGCATGCACAGTGTTGCTCAATGAAATCTGTTAGCTTGAGTCAAGTACACGCTGGGGGGGGGGTGCAGCCCTAGACCTACGAACACAGGGCTGTGCACTGGCGCAGGGCCGGCAAACTTGACTCATGGAATCGCGAATTTCATTGCGCAGTACTGTACAATATGTACTTTGCTGCTCAATGAAATCTGATCGTGTGAATCAAGTTTGGGCCTTGCACCAGTTCGCATTCAGTGTTCGCAGTTCTAGGGCTGCATGCCCCCCCCCCCCCCCCGCGCGCGCGCGCGTGGCATTCACTCCCTTGATCAGATTTCATTGAGCAGAACAGCGAAGACACAATGCTAGTTCGTTGCAACTCTAAAGTTCAGCAGCACTGCGTGTATGTACAACACATGTACATGTACATGTACATGTAACCGTGGCTTACTTCTTATTCGAAGTGCGTATGACAAGCACAGCCTGTTCTGCTTCCGCTGTCACCGAATACACATCCGAAGGGTAGGGCAGGTTTCGTATCCGCCACTCAAATGACTTCAGCTTGTCACGGCGAGTGATGAACGGCTGTGCATTGTGGGTGAGTGGGTGCATTGTGGGTGAGTGTGTGCAATGTGGGTGAGTGCGTGCATTGTGCAAATTCCCGCAAAACAGGTACATGTCAGCTATGCAATACCGCGGGAGTGAGTATACGACATCATTGCTATGCAATACCAGGAGTGAGTATACGACATCATTGCTATGCAATACCAGGAGAGTGAGTATACGACATCATTGTACGACAAGAGTATTTTGTAATTAGCCTGTTGCATGCAAACGCTCCCAAGAGTTGCACATGTACTGATGTAGGCAAAAGACAAAAAGGGATCATGTGGACACAGGGTCAGAATTGTGCACCGCTATCCTCTAAACGCCAATCCCGCACACACGCACACACGCTTGCACCCACACATACACCCCCCCCCCCCCCCACACACACACACACGCACGCACACGCACACACACACACACACACACACACACACACACACACACACACACACACACACACAAACACTGGTAATCATGTTGCACATTGTTAACACTACACAACTACTCATGTAGATGTAATACATGTAGAGTAAACCTGTACTAGCGGGACGACCTCCCCTGTACTAGCGGGACGCCCTTGCCTTGGTGCAGCGGGAACTGTCCTGATATGACAGGATTCCGCTTGAACCAGGGACGCACGTTCGATCCACAGCACTTTGGTGCATGAAGATCTGTCCGGTCAATACAGGATTCCGTTTGGTACAGGGTCCGGCAAACAGAGGTTATACTGTAATAACTAAAATGAGCTCTTATTCATGCAGTCATGTCTTATAGATTCTAAGAAACCACCACAGAATCATCAGCTAGTGTGAACTATCAGTGAATGATGGTGGGAGTATTACCGTAGAACTGCTCTCCACAAGAAACTGGGAGGAAGACGAAGCCTGGGCCTTACGCGCACGTTCATACATCGACTCCTCGCCAACCTCCCACTCCCAGTTGCCTTCTCCGCCCAGGCGAGGACGGCTTTTCAGTTTACGCACTGCATGCACGCCAATGCCCAATGGTAACGCCGATGGCAATGGCAATGAGCAAACACAAACAAACAGAAGAGCAGCAGCAGCTGTGTGAGCAATACTATACAGGCGAGCAGTGCAGTGCCTGAAACTTCAGTAAATTATTTACAAATCACCCGGAATATAACATGCTCTTTACTTTGCATAGGATACAAAAGTAGTTTCTTGAAGACCCTACATATCCTGTTCCAGTCATATGACCTTGGATATACAGCACCCGCGGATGTACAGTATAGACTTTTGGTCCATTGGAGGTACATGTACATGTACATGTATCTCAAGCTTCACCACTGTTAGATGCCATTTACATGCCCTTTGAAATACTTCGGAATGCATCACTCAACAGAGAGGTTTCAGAGCAGGATTCCCTCGTCAGGGTATGCATCCTGCCTCTGCCGCTCTGGATCGCGTCGATATTAGCATGCAAGACAAGCTGTCAGGTCACTGTCTACAAGCGTCAGGCACTTAAAGTAGCCCTGTACAATCTAAAGAAGTACTGTCACGGACTTTGAAATCTGTTGAGAAGTCAAGCGGCCACGGGGTGCTGGCCTTGCAGCTGTGAGCAGTACTGGTCAATTGTTACAGCGTTAAAGTGAACTACAGTACATGTCCACGCTTAAAGCAGTAAGGGCGCCGGCCCCGGTCATCCCATCCGATTTCAATGTCCACGACAGTACTTTGTCACTCTTGAGTGTGGACCAGGGACCATGAAAAAGGTTTCCATGGTCCCTGGCCCTGGTGTGGACGTGCTCTCATGATCTGAGCTCCCCCTTTAAAAGCATGCCGCTGAATCTAGTTTAGACCGTATGTATCTATCTATCGGCATTTGGGCCTGGTTTAAATCAGGCTGGCCTTTGAAAATATATTTTTCATTGCGATCAGGTTCGGCCTCATTTCCTCTGTGCTGCGCTGATGAGTCCACAAAGGGCAAAACACTTCTGTCCGCAGATTGAGTATCTATCTATCTATCTATCCGTCCGTCCGTCTGTCTTTGTTTATCTCCCATATTGGTTGTAGCATTACACCTCAGCCGTGATGCTTGCACTACCATTATCCCAAGTATATTCCAGTGCTCCTATCGCGGTTGTAGCACTGCCTTAGCCTGCCGTGACGCCTGCACTACCATTACCCTATATAACAAGCGAATAGCAGATTAGGTTTCATCGTCTGATGACTCGATGTCACTATAACAATATTGGTCTCTGCTGTTCTGCCGTGTGTATCTATCTATCTATCTATCTGTATGTCCGTCCGTCCGTCCGTCCGTCCGTCCGCCCGTCCGTTCATCCGTCCGTCCATCCATCCATCCATCCATCCACCTATCTATCTATCTATCTATCTATCTATCTACCTCCTCGAAACACTGTTGATACTGCCAAGCACAGAGTATCAAGGCAAAAACAGCAGTGCATGTGTCGGCCACACCTAGTGGCAATGCAACAGGCAACAGAGGAACAATACTATCCTGTGTCATTTGCAATCACCAGTGACTTACCGAGTAGCTCCTGGGTCTTGGCGTCGTACCCCTCGGACATTTCCAAACCGTCCGCAAAGACAAAGTGAACTCGGATATGTCCTGCAGCATGGTATGCGGCAATACACCCAGGGTGCGTGTCAGTTTCAATCACGATGTGTATTGGGTATTTGGCCGAGTATAGTCCTATACATCTACTGGCTAAACCGGTTTGTACCACATAGGCCCTACCACAGCTCAGATCTTGTCTGACATTCCCTGCAACTGGAGCAGGCTCACAGGCATATACAGTCAACTTCGCTTATAACGACACTCGGCGGGGCAGCAGAAAAGTGTCCTTATTCGC
This sequence comes from Sycon ciliatum, assembly GCF_964019385.1. Classification (NCBI taxonomy): domain Eukaryota; kingdom Metazoa; phylum Porifera; class Calcarea; order Leucosolenida; family Sycettidae; genus Sycon; species Sycon ciliatum. The sequence continues at coordinate 72,487,372 of NC_088643.1, read as the reverse complement.
GAAGTGTCGTTATACCCGAAGTCGCATTCTATGTATTACAGTTGGATGGGACTTTGCTCTGGGCATGGAAATTCTGTCGTTATTCGCGAATTGTCGTTATATCCGCAGTCGTTATTAGCGAAGTTGACTGTATCACTGCAATGCAGCAGAACTCATGTATGTGTACAATGCACAGTCGAACAGCCGAGCAGTCGAACTCATCCAGTACCTACACTCATATCTCTCTTATCCGTACCTCGGAGTTACGCTCACCTCGGTCTACCGGGAATCTGTGCGTGTGTGAGTTCTAGTGGAAATATTACTACTGCAGTTAGACCTCGCTTATCCGGTCCTCTTTTATCCGGATCCCTCGCCATCCGGAATAAAATCGTTGGTTAACCATTTACGGCATATGGCATGCATACATACAGTATGTGTGTTCGATTATCCGGTTCCCTCGCCTATCCGGATATTTTTGGGGGAAACGGATGTGTGCGGTTAAGCGAGGTCTGACTATATATTGCCAATTTTTGCAGAAATAGTGACTTCACATGCCAGATGTCTGGCCCTTCCCCATCAAAACGTACGTGATCATCAGGCCGGATACGGACATTTCCAAGTTATGGACACTTCAGCCCGGTCGCAGACCGCCAGGCGGATAAGAGAGATACGAGTGTACCAGTCTGATAAGACACTGACTGTTGCTCAGCACGGACATTGTCCACCGTACAGCGGGGTGTATTGACCAATGCCGCTGAAGTATCAGATGGGATAAGAAGCACAGTACCTCGGATACTAAGTACACAGTTTCCTGCCTCCATTGCATTGGGGTAGACGTCTTACCAGAGTTCAACTGTACAAGGTACAGTCTACTCTGATAAGTCGCGTACCCGATAGACTGTATACGTTTTGTTGGTTGACAGCATGCAACAAGGTGGAGGACCACCGTCACGGTTCGGAAAGTGACCTTTCTACAACCATCCACGGTTGGTAGAGCCCCAGTCTTGCGACCAGCTAGACCGTATGGGTGTTACTGCGGCCCCGGTTCTGACCCTCTGTATTCTAGGGAGTTGCCTTAGACTTCTTGTTGCTGTACCGTCAGTCATGTCACTCCTGGATGTCTTCTTGATACTCAGTCCTCATAAACTTAGTAGCTTTTGTTCTGAGTTGTTTGTCTTTTCTCTCTTTTTTATACTCCTTTTCTTTCTTTTTCCAACTTCTGCCCATGGCGTCCCTCTCTCAGCTCGTCAACTGACAAAAGTTACTGTCACCACTATGACACTGTCGCGAGAAGGTGCTCTCTGTAGACGAGGTTGGTGATGTTGCGACGCGGCCATAGCTAACACACGTACGGTTCAGATGGTCGCAAGACCGGGGCTCAGTCTACCTATCGATGGATGGTTGTAGAAAGGTAACTGTTTCCGAACACAGCGGTCCTCCACCTTGTTACATGCTGTCACCCGGTCGCGGGTACTGTTGCGGCTCAGTCATGAGCGATCACTTTGGCTGTTTGCAACACCAATCGCTTCACCAGTTGATCAGAACCAGCACACTGGTGTACCCCAATTATCCTTGTGCGGTGTTGTGAGAATACGTGGGTATGCATGCAGCTTTGCTCTGTGACTTTCCATTGCATGTAGTAGTAGTCACTTGGCTCTCCCATTTCCTATACACTGCTCTGATGCATTCGGGTGCAAGCGCTTAAACATGTTTTCAACAAAACAAGGTTTATCTACTTCGAAGTAATACTGTATACATTGTACAGGACTGGGTCCTGGTCACGGTTTTGTAACTGTTGTCCTTACCATCTTGCATCATGGCCGTCTTCCTTGCTTGCTTCACACTGGAAACCCAGGAGCTGGAAGCCAGTGAGCCGCCTGATGTATCCATTATGATCAAAATGGTGGCAATGTCTAGTCCTTGACGTGCTCGCTACCGTTGATAGCCTATTTCACTGGTTCCACTACAATACAGGTCATAAATGTGCAAGTAGCGGTCACAACTCACGCCGTCTCCATCTCGGTCTGTAGGTCGTGGCACAGCGATCTGCAATGGATTCTTTCTGCAGCACGACTTGTATTGAGCAGTCGTAGAGTCGTCCAATATTTTTGACAGAACGTTCCAAGATTGAATTGAAAGAAAACTGCTACCAGCGGCTACTGACATGTCAACAGTAGTACTACTGTTGTAGTCACCACTCCGTCCTAGCTAAGGTCAAGGACGTGACGCGTGTCACCATGGTCACTGTCGGCACGAGGGCCGGCTGGCGCCATGCATGATAGCAAGAGTACATAATAATTATAATTTATATTCTTGATGATAGCAGGAGTACATAATAATTATATTCTTGATGATAGCAAGAGTACATAATAATTATATTCTTGATGATAGCAGGAGTACATAACCCCACCCCAGGTTATGTACTCTTGATGTCAAAATAATGATGATAGCAAGATGTACTCTTGATGATAGTGATGGATGCGGACCCTACATCGTACATTACATAATCATTAGGCTACAACTAAGTTACTTACAAGTCACCAGGCCAGGGAGTCGTACTCCCTCACTCCTCAGTCCCTGGTCTACACTACACCGCGTAGCTACGTAGATCTACCATGTAATTGTTTTTTGTTTTGTTTTTTTACTATTGACACAGGCAGCCCTACTACTGGAAACAGGTGGAGAACAAAAGAAACGAGGAAAAGGACAACTGTTCCTACCAGTTCGACATAATAATTATCGTCAATGTTTTGCTGCTGTTGTGTTGAATCATTCACAAATAATTGGTTTTGAGTTGAGTTTGAGTTGATTTCCCTGATTACCACCAGACCTGGTCAAAACAATAATACCAATGTTGTATTGCTCAGTCGTGTGTTCAATTAATTATTCACATGTATTTTTGATTTGATTTCCTCGATCACTTTAGTTTGATGATATGCATGTTGACTTGCCGGTACAAGTGACTTCATGATGATTGTGACTTATGGTAGATCTGCCGCAAGTCACAATCATTGGATGTACAATAATGTCCACTGTTTTCATACCGTCACTGACCTACATGTATGATCGTGTACAGTCATGTACATCGTAGATCTCCGCATTACTGGACACAATACGTATTGCTATTATTAGTATTACTAGTCACAGCAAGAGTTGGTTGAGTAGATAGTTCCGGAATTATTTCCGTGTTCGATATTGTTTATTTTTTACATATTTTTATTTTATTTTATTCGTGTTCGATATTGAATTTTAATTTTAATTTATTTATTTCTTTACAAATATTGTTTTTATTCCATTTCACATTTTTCATTCGTGTTGGGTTTAACTACTCACTGTACTGATACATGGTGATGATTGTGCTTTGCCCGTAAAAGAGGCCTTCCCTGTCCCTACTCCCCTCCAGTTATTACACTCCTGCTACATGCGCTCCCTCAGGGGAGCTTTTGTAAATCAGCTCCCCGGCTGGGAGCTTATGCACTCTTGGTAATCGAACAGTTACTGTTTACCGTGTTTGCTGTGCCATGGCACTGTACTGTTACGTGGGGTGTGCGCAAGTACCGGTGATCAAGTGATGGCTGCAGTGAAACTACAGTCAGACTTCGCCTAACCGCACACATCCGTTTTCCACAAAAGATATCCGGATAGGCGAGGGAACCGGATAACCGAACACCGGTTATGTTGGATGCATAACGTATGTTGTAAATCTGTAACCAGCTATTTTCTTCCGGATGGCGAGGGATCCGGATAAAAGAGGACCTGATAAGCGAGGTCTGACTGTACCTACTGTCTTACTTCGGCATGATAACTGTGCACCTCCTCCAAGGTACATGTACATGTCGGAACCCGGCACATTGATCAGGGGCGTGCTCGGCCCCCCAACTAGGGGGGTGCACGGGAGCCGAGGGGAGCCCCCCCCCCCCGGCAATTTTAGAGCATATTTGCATACATTACAATTGCAATTACCCAGATTGAAAATTTTTGGGGGGGTGCACGTGCCCCCCGTGCCCATCGCCGAGCACGCACCTGTTGATTACGATTCTACAGCAGTGCTGCTCAATGAAATCCAGTCACGTCGTCACTGACGTTTGTGCCTCGCACCATTTCACAGCCCAGTGTTCGCAGGTCTAGGGCTGCGCAACGCCCGGCATGGCATACTTGAGTGATGCTGTGACTGGATTTCATTGAGCAGTACTGTAGTAGTACTTCAAGAAGTCACACTGAAACTTCTCATAAGTAGTCACTGAGGCCGATCGCATGAGCGGCAGATAACGTGTGCATTACTGGATTACAAGTTCAACACTATGACGCCATCATCATACACGGTCAGAACTTGCCAACCTAACATGATAACTAGTTACTTGAATAGAGCTGATGAACTGAATCTCAATTATAGCACAATGAATACTTGCCTTTTAAAAGTAAAATTCAGTATAACTCAACTCAACCTTTTTCAAGAAAACTCGGAAACTTAGAAAAGAGGAGAATGGTCTTGGACCGAAACTGCGCTGAATCTTCAGAGCAGTGAAGAACTTGGGAAAGTAATGGGCAGTCTAGGTTGACATTCGGCCATTAGCCCTATATAGCCTATGGCTGTCAGTCTCCAACTACCATGGAGTCGCACAGAACAAGTCGTTGATAGAGCGGAAAAGCCATCTAATACAATAATTATATGGCAAATGCTGCTGTCTGATGATCGCTGAAATGCGCCTTGCAACTTTAACAGCCTTTCGTCTCTGTTGTGTGTGTAATACAAATCAAAACGTTACTAGCAAGCAAGTCAGATAACGGAGAGCTGTTGAAAAGCACGCATAGCACATGGGGGAGTGAAGATATAACACTGCATGCGTGGGTTAATACAGTACAAGTAGATCACGTACTTGAATGTTTGTTGTACTGTGTTGTACTGTGCTGTACTGTGCTGGACTGTGTATGCTAGGTACTCAGTAGGCACATATCAACGATTGCACATTGATGGGTTGAAAGAGGGCTTGGCAGTACAGCCCGGGAGGGTTGTGTTGTTGTTGTTCTCCTCGTCCGATAACTCACCAGTTTGCCGGACAGGTCGATCATGGCAGTAGATGGGATTAGGTGAGTCGAGCGGCACGCACGCCGTCAACACTGTGTGTGTTACCGGTACGCGGCGGTGTAGTGCCGCTGCTGACCTACCAAGCTGATGCCGCCGTCGAGATATCATCAGACTATCGGCCGCACACAGCTAGGAGTGGGTCATGATGAGGAGACGCGTGCAGTTGGGTCCAATGTGTACTCGTTCTCTGTGATCACTGCAGAGGGCTCCGCATGATCAGGCTGCATGGCAATCAGAGGCTCTTCATCATCCTACATCCATACAGGCACGAAGAACACAAGGCAGCATTTAACTAATATTCATAACTATTGTAGTCAACGTAGTTAGGGCACATATCGTAATGCCATGTGCAAGCAGTCAAGTACTGCACCTAAACAATCACTGCGGGAGGACAAAGCACATACCGTTATGCTTCCTAACTAACTGTATTATAGTGTTAGAATCAATTGATGAGGTTTGGCAGGTTGGATTTTGCGTTCAAGGGCGCACTCCAATGAAAGTCAAACCCAGTGAATTCTTATAGTGGTAAGGATCAGCGAATAGAATTCGCGCTTGCATGACATTGACAGGTCGTTTATTCCGCCTGCTTTTCCGAACAAAAATGCCAAAAAAAGTTCGCATTCCAGTTCGGGAACCAAAAAGTGTTTGTGAACTCGAAGGCAAAATTCGTGATGCTTTACCTCCATATCATAATTGCTGTGAGCAGGCAGGCATAGTGGGATGGCCTGAGACCATGATTGAGAAACGGAGGGTACATGTACCAGATTCAAGTCCTGGTAGGAAGCAAACGGATTTTCCAGCCGTGCCGCGACCCACAGTTGACTGGGAACTCCGGAGATGCGGGAAACTCGGGCTAACTGAATCGCACGCGAACCGTGACATTAATTGCTGTGTCCGATTTGACCATCACTTCAATGCCAACTATTGTCCCAGAACTACATGTATGTCGAAGGTGCTGTACTGCATGGCAAGTTCAGATGCCAGCTGCTTTCCGGATCGATCATACCCATTTCACTGCACAAAGTTCTTTACTCCATAAACTAACATCTTCCGTTCTGCTCATGTAACTAGACCCATACACCATACTCAGCCATTTTTAATTGCTAAACAAGACCTCACGACATGCTTAACTTGCTTCCCCACCACAAAATATTACTCTTTTCGTATATCTGCCCAATTTCCGAATCCGCTGAAAAATTTCCTCACAAGATTATTTCAAACCTGCAAAATGCGTACCAGCATTATCATTGGAGTCCGGTTGCTTCCGAGTAGCCCCGATCTGGCATTCAAATAGAAGAAAACATCGGAAAAGGCCCATGAGCACGTGACCTTGCATAATTGCGTGGCAATTTGGCTTGCCATGGTCTATTGTCAATTCAAAGGACTTGGGAGCTGATCGCATTGTAGCAACTACTGTTGCAGCAAGTTCAGAGACAAACTTTGGGGAGTGCTACAGTGGGAGCGATTTCACCAGCATTCAGCAAGCCCAAGCGTATTCATGTGACTATATAGCCCTCACCTTTGACCTCTTCTGTTCTTGTAGCAAAGGAACCATGCAACTGCCGCCGCTATGCACAATGCACTGGCCGCTGCAAGTAGCGCGATGGCGCCTGGTGAAAGACCACCTCGTCCACTGTCGTCAACGGTAGTGCCTTTCAGTCCAGGTCAGAATAAATTGAACAATACAAACAAAAGTGCACAATGACAGCATCATATAGGACCAAGACATAACCCACCTGTGTCTCTACTAAGTAAGGGACTAGCAAGGCATGGCAATATGCTGTACTGCTTTCAAGTAAGTACATGCAGCACCATGCATGTTGAATGCTGCCATTAAAACAATAGCGTTGCGATACATGTACATGCTTGCGCTAGTTTCCATGCAGAATGTAAACGGAATCAGTGCAAACCCTGATACATGTATCAGTGCAAACCCTGATACATGTAGCATAACTGGGGAGGGGAGGGGGGGGGCACCATTGACGATGGACCCACTATTAAGGAAAACTGTTCTACATGTATTTCACTGTATATTAGAAGGATGGAGGTATAGATGGAGTCCGGGACTTGAACTTCGGAAGGATACTATTAACACTGGGCATGGTGACCATGCCGGTGATCTGTGACGTACCACTTGAATTTGCAGAGCTGCTGACATCAGGTGTGCCGGCCATGCTTGCTGCAGTGCTGACTGTGAGTGCGGCTGGCACTGAAGTCGAGTCACTTCGTCTTGCTACCAGGCGTGTTGTTGGCCGTGCCTCTGTTAACTGCTTGGATGTGCTCGGGGAGAGTGCCTTTGGCGGTGGCTGTGCTGTTGCTGAAGTTACTGGTAATGCTCTTTCTGCACAATCAACATCAGCACAGCACAATGCACGATCAATTTTGGGTGTGTAGATCAAGTTCGCAATGGAGTGCATTGGAAAGCTTGCATGCAGTACTGAGGACTTGATCATGAATACGCGAGTACACATGATCAGGACTGTTATTATCACGCAGCGGTATCAACTGACGACAATGACTCACCCAGGGCACAGCTTCCCATGATTGATACATTGCCTGCATCGGTTACAAGCGTCACCCGGACGTAATACCGACGTTGGTCTTCGGACGCAGCCATACTTAGCTCCGCAGTTCTGCTTTCCGAGGGTAGTACCAGTTCTAACGCATCTCCTTCTGCGACCATTGCCATTTCTGCCAACCCTGATGTGTTGTGAGACACCAGAACAATGATGTGCAGTCGATGTGCTGGCTGTGTATTCCATATCGGTTCCTGCATGACAACGGTGAGCGAAACATACATGTACATGTATTTCAAATCATAGAGGTGGGGGTCAGGAGGTGGGGATGGAGTGGGGTGGGGGTAGGGTGGGGTGGGGGTGGGGATAGGGGTAGGGGTGGGGATAGGGGTAGGGGTGGGGATAGGGGTGGGGATGGAGGTAGGGGTGGGGTGGGGATAGGGGTAGGGGGATTGAGGTAGGGGTGGGGATGGAGGTAGGGGTGGGGATGGCCCGGCCTGAGGTAGGGGTGATGGTGGGGATGGAGGTACGGGTGGGGATGGAGGTAGAGAGGATAGAATCAAGTCGCGCTTTAAAAAAGAGGAAGTAGTACCATCAGAACAAGACGGATAGATCTGATCATTCACAAATATCCAGGAGGATGCAAACATACCAAGTGTGGGAGAGAAACTAAAACCGGTAGCATTAGTGATAGCGAACTGTGCTTACTGTCCATGAGATGTTGATGTGACCGGCATGGCCATCCTGAGTGCACGTAACACTTCCATTTCCCCAGGCCGGCAATGCTGGATAACACAGGATTGCAGAGAGCACATTACCGAGATTCCTAGAATTCCGAATTTCTGTGGCTTGGTACATAGCAGGTCATCCAGGACAAAATTTAATATGCCGGTTCAGTCAGGCTCCCAATGATTTCCTTTACTAAAGAAGTGCGGTTGAGTTGCAGTTTTTAAATGAAAAACGGTGCAGCGTACTCTGCATAACTCTTCCATGGGCTGTTGAGTGCATGTACAGGGTCACGGTCATGTACTACGAGGTGAATTGCTATTTCTGGACATTGTACATTTCTGGACATTTCGAGTAAAATAATTTTTCGTCGCGTGTAGAGTCAAGTCAGTCAGGTTGATGAAGTTTTTTCTTGCCGTAGTTGACAGCTGGGCTGTTGTAATTTCTCCTCGTGTCGGTGCCTTGTTGATAGCCTTTGCTTGTGCGGCATTTCAACGGGTTTTGTTGTACTATGTCGCATGAGAATTTTGAATTTTGAGTAAAATAAGAAGTATTTAAATGGACGAATCGTTGGCTTCCCAATGTGCACTCCACTTCAGACGCTGTATAGCCTTGGACCTGTTGGCTGGAAGTGTGAAGAGGCCAACTGCAGTCCATCAATAGAAAAAATAACCAAAATGGTGCAGTATAGGATGCCTATTGACGCTATTTTACTTTCATGTCCAGAATTCCATACAATGAAATTTAGGCCGAAAAATTCACCCGTCGAAAACGTCCTGCTATAAAGTCTCTGGGATCACAGCATGAGCAATTGTGACATATTTGGAAAGATGAAGGATTAGACCATACAATAGATACAAAAAGATATGAAAAATGTGAAACACACAGCCAGTGGGGCTCTATTTTATTTTCATGTCCAGAAATTGCTATTCACCTCGTACTTTGTGCTGCTTTGTGCTGCTTTGTGCTGCTTACTCAATGAATCCGAGCCATGGATAAAATATGTTCGGACTCATTTCCTCTGTGCTGCGCTGACGAGTCACAAAGGACGAAATAGTTCTGTCCGCAGATTGAGTAAATATTATGGTATGTTATGCACTGCAAGGCTGATCTCACACACACATACACAAATCAATACTCAATCTGCGGACAGCATGCTGTGAGTTTGTCACGGAACTCATCAGCGCAGCACAGAGAAATCAAATCAATACGGTCATACATAATCGATACCCCCCCCCCCCCCCCCACACACACACAACACGCTGACCTGTATGCTTACCAAGATCGTGCGTGACCACCACCAGCGTATTGCTCGGCGTGCCCATGCTATGAGCATAGAACGCGGTGACATTCACACTGTACAGCGTACTGGCCGACAGTGCAGCTAGAGTTGCCGTGTTGCGGTCTGCACCCGGCAACCAGATGCACTCACTGCGGCACGTAATGCAACCATGCAGCCCTGCCAGGCTCTCCTGTTGCTGGCGGGTAGGGCTTGAAACCTCCCGGCAGCACACCACATAGCCGGTGTTCTCATCCTCCTGGAGCAGAGGAAGGGCAGGTGTCCACTGGAGATCAATTGACCATGCTGTAACACTGGTCAAGGTGAGGCGAGGCTGTGTTGGTGCTGTGTCCGAGGCAGGTACAGAAACAGAATATCAGGTTGTTGACTTTTAAACGCGGTGTATCATGTGGAGGTTTTTAGTTGTGGGTGGTCACACGCAAACAGACATCCATGGCTGCCAACATAAAACACATGCGCACATGCGCGCGCGCTCGCACACACACATACACACACACATACACACACACACACGCATACACACGCGCGCACACACACACACACACACACACACAAAACGCACGCGCACACACACACACACACACACACACACACACACACACGCACCCCCCCCCCCCCCCCCCCACACACACACAAACACAAGGTACTCTACCTCTTGACAATGTGGTGGTAACGCTGCCAAAATGGCACCGGCCGGTTGTTCGCTCAACGCCATCAGCTGTTGTGACGACTTCCCATATCACATGGTATGTGGTATTGCATATGGTGTTTGCCATGTCTAGGTTGTAGTTGAGATTCAGTGCAGGCTTCAGCAGGCTCTTCAGTGTACTCTGTTCAGGAGAGCAGAGTCCCATCCAAAGAAGTCAATACATGACTGCAAGAGATCTACATGTATGTAGACGACTCTCTACTCTCTAGTACATTCGATGCATCTGATAACACGTGTACTTTATACTATACTTGAGTACATGCCCCCCCCCCCCCCCTCCTTCCCCTCACACATGCACACAACTACGTGTGTATCACGTACATTAAATGACCTAGCCTCATAGCTGTCAAAAATAGACATTTATAGTTTTATACCCGTAATGTCGCGTGCCAAAGCCGGGCTTTTTCCTGTTCATGTAGAAGCCGATGTCATGAAGGGCTAGTCTTCTATTCACATTGGGCTTCTATTCAAACCAGGCATTTCTACGGATGTCAACACTAAAACCAGGCATATTTGCCGACCGTGTATCTTGAAAGTCAAGCCAGTGTATTCAAAACAGGCGGGTTTAAGCCCACAGCTTACCTCGTTGCCGGTATTAGAGCTGTACAAATAGATGCGCACAGAGACCTGATCTCTCCTGACCATAGCCATGTAGTCGGGACCAAGCATGAAGTTCACCCGGACGCCGCACCCGGGCTGTGGATGGACAGATCTTTGTATTTGGCAACCTTCTGGAGCTAAAGTGAGACACAATGCCACAGATACAGTTTAACCTTACACAAGGTAGCTACTTCAAAGTAGATGTGTGTGTGTGGGGGGGGGGGGCAATGATTTCTGCAATAAATATAATAATTATTGTAACTACTTGAAGTACACACAACAGAACAACAAGGACAATCGAGGCTTGTTTGCTGCTACTTTAAGTTTCATGCTCACGCAATCATCAGGCAACAGGAAGATCGGGTGCCAACCATGCCGGTATATATGCCAGGAGAGGGTGGTATAAAAAGCCGTGTGAGACTGTGGGGGCTAGCGCGGTAGCGGTGGTGTTTTAGGCAGGGGCTGTGTGCAGAGTGTGTGGTGGTTGAAGGCAGGGGCTAGCAGTGCAGTGTTAGCGCGGAGTGTGTGTTGAAGTAGATGTAGTCTGAGCCCTTGATCAGCGTAATGAGTTTCTGTGGAGCAGGGCGAAGGCATAGCAATTTGTGGTAATTTAGGAAAAGGCGAAAAAGGTTCTTGTTCTCTCCTGCAAAACACCATCCTGAGATAGTCAAGCAAACCTGCTATGGATGCAAGCAAACCTTCCATGGATGCCAAGCAAACCTGCCATGGATGCCAATTATTGTAAATGCTCAGAGTGTAGGACTTGCACATGTATTTGCATTGCACGTACACCTTCAGTTGAATACCTACAACGAACAGCGAGCGGTGGTATTACCGCTCTGGAGGCTTTGTTTTCGTGATTATTCTCCTTTCCATCAAAGTAGCATGTAAAGCCGGACTGGTGATTAGTCTAGGCTATGGCACGTATTGCTAGTGTGTTTAACCCGGCAGCGGCTTATCCGCTCACAGCACTGTGTGACTAGCTACTTTCAACTGGCAGCGGCATGCCCTCGTCCCACCTACCATTGACACCGTTGAGAAAGAAGCCAGGCGAGGCGACGCTGCTCCGATGCGCCCCCTGCTGGCTGATGACCTGTATGTGGTATCCCTGATCTCCGCTGGTCATGTTGCTTGCCTGACACCAGTAGCGCTGAATATGCACACAGTTCTGTATTAGGTACGGACCGCAGCATGGCGCCACTACCAGCTGGTAGAACTGCACTGTGAACGTGACCGGGGGCACGGCGGCGGATGCGGATGAGACAGTGCCACCGCCGCTGCTGCTGTTGCCGTATTCCCACGTGACGTTGAAGCCGTGTAACTGGTTATGGTACACGCGTAGGTTGTGGAGCTGCGGTGCTTCTGGTGCATTGCTGCTGGAGCTGCTCTGCTCCTTAGTTCCAACTGATGCTGCAGTGACAGCTGTAATATTATAGCAAACAGCGGAAGCAAAGGTAATTATTATCATGGAATCCATTCTCGTCGACGTGTGCATACATCATGATAATAACAACCACAAGGCTTCTCTTATCTACTTGGAAAAAATGTGCATGCGACTTGTAGGTGCATGTGTGTGTGTGTATGTGTGTATGTATGTGTATGTGCATGTGTGTGTGTGTGTGTATGTGTGTATGTATGTGTATGTGCATGTGTATGTGTGTGTGTGTGTATGTGTGTATGTGTGTGTGTGTGTGTGTATGTACATGTCACTCTGGACAGGACATGCACAGTCAACCTCATGAATAACGACCTCGGGCAAAACAACAACTCCTGAATAAGGACACAATCATCAGACCGTGTGACCGGTTCACTAGATACTTTAAACTCCACAAATAATGAAAACTCACGAATAATGAAAACTCACGAATAATGAAAACTCACGAATAATGAAAACTCACGAATAATGAAAACTCACGAATAATGAAAACTCGCGAATAATGAAAACTTGCGAATAATGAAAACTCACGAATAATGAAAACTCACGAATAATGAAAACTCACGAATAATGAAAACTCGCGAATAATGAAAACTCACGAATAATGAAAACTCACGAATAATGAAAACTCGCGAATAATGAAAACTTGCGAATAATGAAAACTTGCGAATAATGAAAACTCACGAATAATGAAAACTTGCGAATAACGACCCGCTTTTCTCATGCACGCTTTTCTCATGCACGATCAAGTCAAGGGTCGTTATTCGCACGCAAAGTGGACTGTACTTGTATGTTCATGTGCTAGCATTGTGTATGTGCATGTGTATGTACTACGTATTATGTATGTGCATGTGTATGTGTACTTCAGTATGAGTACTTAGCTAGAGGCCATGGCAGGTGCCAAGCCAGAGGGCAAGTTATGTTAGTACACACACTGGTGATTATTAATTCCAGCAGCAAATAGTCTGAGTGGATTCCCATAGCCTGGTATCAGTACACCACGGTACACGGTATTCACCAGAAGAGAATAATTATGATGTGATCCGCTACATGACCTTGCCACTCAGGATTGTGAGCTGCTAACTCTGAGCTGCAGGCTCACTCTGCAAAGTGAGCACTTCACCACACTTCCCAGGAACAAAACTCAAAACCCTTTGGGAGATGTGATAATTTCATTACCGTAATTTCGGTACACAATCACAGACACGTGGGGCTGAACTCAGCTTGGTTGGTGGGACAGACCAGAGTGGGACAGGCAGAGGTGTTTGAAGAATCATGCAGGCTTTTAAACTTTTTTGAAAATGTTTATACATTTACTTCAATGCTTCGTGGCGTATAACCCGGTACAACCAGTACAAGGAAATACCGTATGTTACCGGTTAAAAGTACCCTCCCCCCCACCCCCCACCCCCCACCCCACCCGCAATGCGTGGGGCCTCTATTTACCGGTTCAATATCAATATCAGCAGACCAGTCGGCGTCAATATAAGCCCTGGTTGTCAATCGACTACCACTTTTTTTATTCAGCTTTGGGCCGTAAAAGGTCAACTTATAACCGAAAACACAGTACTGCAGTGAGTAGCCGCTTTGCAAGTCGACTTAGAAGTCAGGATGTCGCATGCTGGTGAGATTGGTCAACAGGCAAAGAGATGTTTGCCCATGAAATAGGAACTTGACCAAGTGCTTCAGAGTTATGTAGTACTAACTGTTAGTAACTTACTTGTCTTGACAACTGAGCTGAATTAGCTGAATTAGCAGTGTCTGGAGTATGTCTCAAGCTCAGGCTGAAGGACTGAAGGGGCTGCCGCAGAGCACTTGATACCAATCCAGCCATGAAAGGAAAGAATGCACTTCATCCATCCCCCCCCCCCCCCCCCTCCTTTGCCTCTTCCCGTTCACCCTCCTCCGTCCCTCCTTCCTCACTGCCCCCCCCCCTCCGTCGGCGTCTTCTTTCCTCCCTGCCCCCCCCCCTCCCACCACCTTTTCCTCTTCCCATTCACCCTCCTCTTTCCCTCTTTCCTCACTGCCCCCCTCCGTCGGCGTCTTCCTTCCTCCCTGCGCCCCCCCCCCCCTTCCGACCACTACATTTGCCTCTAACCATTCATCCTACTCCTGTTGTCCTTCCTCATCTATCCCTCTCCACCACTGCACTGGTCCCAATGGTTCTATGACAAAGGGGGGGGGGGGGGTCTTCAGCTGTGTGTGACCTGGTGATTAGTCGGTTCAAAACGCAAATCCACCAGCTGTAGTCCAGTGCATGTGTAATAGTATAATTCTGTCACGCCTGAAGGTCAAGGAAGGTAAGATTGAGGGTTGCAACACACACACACACACACACACACACACACACACACACACACACACACACACACACACACACACACACACAGTTGCAGGTGATGGCTAACTACTTGTACTTGCCAGGGAACATACATGCAACACAGATCTAGCACTGACCTTGTATTGACCTGGCTGCATGTGCGTCGTCGCCATTGCTCGTTGCTACCAGTAGCAGCATGATCAGTACCTTGCCACAAACCCTTAGACAGTATAGTAGTTTTGAGAGGACCAAGACTGCTGCACATGTGTTCATAGAGCTGCGAGCATGTTGCTGCATGCTAGAGACGCCTGCATAACGCGCGTGTGATCAGGCCAGTCAGGGGGCTGGCTGACTTAGTGCTAGCGTAGTCCGGCCTCCACCGTTTCGCTGTGTGCCGAAGGGAGGGCTTTCGGACCACAAACTATCTCATCCGCTCTCGAACTATCACCATCTTGTACAATCTCTAGCTTCCTCTTCTGACAGTGACAGACCAACGGAAGAAGGAGCCCAAACTACACCATTCGCCAACCTTTGCTTTTGGATGCAGGGAGATTTCCGGGTGAATGTTCCTGCAAGAACACAACTTCGCAACTCTGCTCCTCGGGTTGGGTAAATGCCTGAAGTGTGCGTTCACGTTATGAGCCGAGTAGTAGGAATGGTGTAATCATGGCTCTGGCCCTGGCAACTGTGACATCGACCAATGCCTACTAGTCGACTCGTAATTACATCCGAGTTGCGTCCAGGGGGCCATGCGCTTAGTCTCAATTATCCGTCCATCAATACTGGCGTGATCCTGAGTCTTTGACGCCGACTCAGTCGCTGCGGACTGAGTTTCCCAGCAATGACTGATGTTTATACACGACGGCATTACCCGACCCACGCGCGATGGTCTCAGCGAGGACAAAGCTAGAGCACCGATCCGCGGATTTGGGAATCCGGCACGAAAAGAAGCGGTGGGACTAACTAAAATACTCACTTTCGTGTTCGTCATCGGCATACATTCATGTATGTCCATCTGCCTAAGCTGATGAGTGAGCAGGGCTAGTGGTAGGTCGACTGGTATGTTTGCCGATGCTGCGGACGTGATAAGATCCCACTGCATAAGAACAACTCGCTACTCACACGCTGCGCTTCTTGAGTAATCATGGTCTGAAAAGTAGAACTACTCGCCGCACCTCTCGAGTCTTGACCACCGTCAGGTAGCTTTCTCCTGAATTTAGCACTTGAGTTTTGATCAGAGTCTGGCGCAGAAACCGAAGAGCCAGTTTAGTAGCGGTGTGTCCGCACTTTTATTTCCGCTGAACTTTACTTCGGGCTGTAATACTTGAACATTTCTCGCCGTCTGTCGCCGTGTCAGTGTGACCCTGGCCACATGTGCTAGTAGTAGTAGTAGTAGTAGTAGTAGTAGTAGTAGTACATGTACTACAAAGAGTAGTGGGGAGCGTCAAATGAACCACAAAGGCACAATCCACAATCATGACGATTGTGCAGCATCGAGGTACTGTACATCATACTACATTATGCAGCGTCCAGTATGGTCTGCGACTGAGGGTTTGTTCAACTGAAAGGTCCAGGTCAGGACCAGAGGAGTTGTAGCGTTGTCAACTACTGCACTAGTAGTAGCAGAGCAACAGGACCAAACAAAACAACAGTGCCTGGGAGAATCACCTGCCTAGCATTCCAGAAACACGTGATTGGTGAATGCTGGCATTGGGCAACGCCCCTGCAATCTCTATCTGATACATGTACAATGTATAGTCTGATGGAAGCGATGCAATGTTCCATCAGGAACAAAGATTGATAACGTTATACGTCCGGTACACCGGTTTACAGAATGTATCACCTAGCCACAGGGGATGTGTCTCGAGATTGTAGCTACAATGTAGCCGCTGGTGATGTTATCATGGTTATTACACCATACCAGTGAGGAATTATTTTTAAAGAACCCACAAAGGTACAGTACAGTACAGTACAGTATTGTATTACTTGTACATACCCACAGTGTTCATGTAAGTACAGCAGGAAATATTTAAGTTGCCAGAATGCCTCCATCCACAGCACGAGAAGGGCCTTATATATTTCCACTCACAACTGGAGCAAACGGCATTGATCAAGAAATGAAATTGCTACGCACTTTGGGCAGTATGAAGCTCTGCAGCCGCGAAACCAGACCTAGTAATCAGCCAGCGGAGTAAAATAAATGCGATCCTGCATACTCTTGCCATAAGTACAAGTCATGTAAAGAAGAGGTTGGTGCGACTTCCGCGCTAGTAGGGGAAGAGTGTGTTGCTCCCTACATGTAATGGGAGCTCGCGGTTTTCCTGCCGACTTGAATTCTCACTTGACTGACTCGCGGCCATCCAGAGCACACGAGAAGTCCATCGAACCGTCCACTCGGCAAACCTGCAGGAAAGCACCACTCCCTGCTCAATACACAGTGTTTCGGGGAATTCACCCCTCATCAGTTGAACTTGAGTTGGCTGAGGAAGATTGTGCCTGAAGAGCACCACTTATAAGTATAGTGCTCTCCAGGCACAAACATCACCAGAGATACAAACTTACAGAGACGCTCCGTTTCCAGCGCGACAAACACCTCGTGAACACCAGATAGCAGAGCACTACATGTATATAAGTGGTGCTCTTCAGGCACAATCTTCCTCAGCCAACTCAAGTTCAACTGACGAGGGGTGAATTCCCCGAAACACTGTGTATTGAGCAGGGAGTGGTGCTTTCTTGCAGGTTTGCCGAGTGGACGGTTCGATGGACTTCTCGTGTGCTGGATGGCAGTCGTGAGCCAGTCAAGCGAGAATTCAAGTCGGCAGGAAAACCGCGAGCTCCCATGTAGGGAGCAACACACTCTTCCCATAAGTACAATGTACATGTAACAGTAAAAGCTAGGTAACACCAATGGCGATGTCAATGATGGTGGCGTGCTAGAGCCTGATATGGCATGATGGATGATGACCCGGTGCTGTATTCAGTCCATGTACATGTACATGTAATGGTGTTGCTGAGCTGAGAAGGAGAGGGCTAGCCTAGGTCCGGGGCTGGTGAGCGTTGCAAGCTGCTTATTAGCAGGCATATGTACAATGACTTATGTACAATAACATGATTGTAATTCGAAGCTTGAGGGGAAATGGAAAGAAGCAGGCGGGCCTGCGGCTGGCTGCAAATATCACCCGCTGGCAGCTGCAGTCTTGGGATGAGGTGCATGGCTAGTTAGAAACACTACGATGTCATGAGTAGATATACAGGACTACTCAAGTCAAGGCTGTGTCCTTGACGCTCTCTCCATTTCTCTCTCTCTTTTTCCCTCTCCCCCCCCCCCCCCCCACACACTCTCTCTCTCACTCTCTTTTCTCTCTCTCTCTCTCTCTCTCTCTCTCTCTCTCTCTCTCTCTCTCTCTCTCTCTCTCTCTCTCTCTCTCTCTCTCTCTCAATCTCTCTTTTTTCTCTCTCTCTCACACACACACACACACACACACACACACACACACACACATACACACACACACACACACACACACACACACACATACACACACAACCCCGCCCCGCGAACTGGGAGTGGTCGATTTACTTCGGAACCCGGGATCAACGCTCGAGAAAGCTCTCTCCTCTCAATGTGTTCACAGCAAATGATAGGAGCTAATACTCATAGGGGAAATATTAGAAATTAAACAAGAAGATCCCTTTTTCTCCTTCTAGACTTACTTCCTCTACACTCCAGTATAAGAAGATATAGCTTAGCCATGTCTTTTTTGCCACCATGGATCACGCAACATTCCAAGTGTTACCGTGGCAGCATAACAGATGCTATCATAACGTAAGCACTGGATCAACAGTGTACCACTAATGGCAATGTTTCCTCTTGTCAGTGAGTACCACGTGTGTAACATGTATCCTCCACTATACTAGTACAGGCTCTACTAGATATACTAGTAACTGCAAACTTGATTATCATCATCCCAGATCCTGTATGAGTAAGTACTTAAAATAGCAGCATTAACAAAAGGGAAGTGAGTAATACGAATAGCTGTGAGGTAAGCTACTCATGGCCTTGACATGTAACCCTTGAAAGCCTCTTCGCCTTCACCGGACTTCGCAATTCGGTGGCTTGAGTCAGCATGCTGCACTGGCCTTGATTGGAAGTGTACATGTCAAACCGGTCAGAACTCGTATTTCCAATTCCAAGTAAGCACTAACGGTAACACGGTTAGTTTGTTCCAACAATAACATGTTACATTCAGGGGTACCGGTGTTGTTGCTAACGTTACCGTTAGTGCCAGTGGATCTTTTGCCGAGAGCTGAGCTAAACCGGATGCGAGAACTGCAATGCAAATACAGGTAGTCAGGTACATTACAGTCGTGTAGATCTACATGTTCAGTGAGGATCGATGCTCGATATCATTGTTGTAGCTTATGAAGTTATGGGGTCCGTTACTCCTTCCCGGACTACGTCCGAACACGGAAGGTGGTAAGTAATTAACTGGCAAGGTGATAGCCTACACCAAGAGTCCATGGTGGGGATTGTGGAGTCCATGGTACGCTCGAGGTCTAGACTGGGGAGGAGCTCCCCTCTTCAATCATGATGCACGAGCACATCATGTAGCAGTTGCAAGGCAGTAATAATTATAGTTACAATGGGCAGATCTGAGGCCGGTCATGATCGGATCAGACATCAGTACTAGACCCACGTGTGTCCTCGGCAGACCTTAGTTGAAACCCTTGTGTTAAGAATGGCCCACTGATGATCATGGTGATGCATGAGACCAAGGCGGTGGTTGCACACTCACATCATGAGCAGATATCAGTCCGGCTATTGGCGCATGGCATGGCACTAATAACGGGTTACGTCAGGTCAACATGTCTCTCCTGCCTCCCCCCCCCCTTCCTCCTCCTCTCTGTCTCTCTTTCTCTCTCTGTCTCTGTCTTTCTCTGTCTCCCTCCCCCGCCTCCCCTCTCTGTCTGTCTGTCTGTCTGTCTCTCTCTCTCTAACAAAGTCTAAGGCTTTTGGAGCTAAGGAATTATAAGAGAGGTACATGTTGTACATGGCTGTGAGTAGACTACAAATATGTTACAATCTTCTCTTGTCTACATGGCATGCCTTATATGACTCTCTATTTGAGCTGATGGAATACCTGTTCGACAAGAAAGAATCTCGCTGCATAGTGTGCCATGGTCACTGAAAGACCGATATGCACTCGTACACATGTACACATGTACGCCTTCTTGTAGTGTGGGATTTCGGAACAGTGCAACCTTCTCTCAGTTGAGTTGGCGCCCATATCTGGCAGGTAATCATCTCGTGCTGCCGCGATCGAGTCTGCAAAGATCTACTGCCCTGGTATTCAGAACCAGCACTGGAAAGTCCCCATCGCAATTCTCTCATCGATCTGTCTCCGACCCGAGAATTAGAAGCCACGTGACTGGAAAGTTGTCATATCCAGTAATCTGGTCTCATGATGAAATGAGTAGCACAACTGAGAAGTTAGGCTGTGGTGATCCAGTGCTGCATGGATGAAACTCTCAAAAACAGTGCTCTCGATTGGGAGAATAGAATTAAAAAACGAGGGCAAATAGTTTGCAAGTAAATAATGGGTTGCAATCTCATTAGTTTTGCCCTAAAGGAGAGGTGCATTTGCTTCAGACTAAAACCCAACGGCTACTTAGATGATCGAAGAAAACCCATAGCCATAATAAATGAGTCAGTGATCTCTCTACAAAACTAGTCGTTTATTCGCCGCCGGGTGGTGAAAGTCGCACATTGACGGTGTCCCACATGACGACCGCCTCAGCACGCGCTTCCTCGGTCCCGGTATAGTCCAGGAAATCTGTACCCCAGAACGCCAGGCCGCGGAGACGCATCTTCTGCACCAGTTCGTACTTGATGGCCAAACTGATCGGATCGTCATACCAGACTTGATGACGCTGCCCGGTGGCCTGATCGACAAAGTCAAAATACGGCGACAGTGAGGCCACATCCCAGTGGCGCCCCGGATTGCTAGCGTTTCCCCGCAGCATCCGAGTGACCCACCAGAACTCGCGCTGCCTGCCGGCTGCGTCGCTGCAGTAGGCACCCTGGTACGGGACCGCGCGGATGTGGCACACGCCAGAAGCCGGCGGAACGTCCAGTGCACTGCCACCGGCCGTTGCATTCTTCGGCTCGATGCATTCATAATCATAACCGTACCATGGCTGCCCCAGCACCAGCTTGTTAGCACTGATACCTAACTTCAAGTAGCCGACCAAGCCCGCCGTAGTCTGTTGCGGGCCCGAGTTTGCTCCAGCAATGCACGGCGCTGGCTTGTAGATTTGACCTTGCTCGTCGTACGACATCACCACCAGAAAGTCGCAGGCGTCCGCAATGCCCTTGGCGTCGTAGCAGCGGCGGTCTACACAGTCTGGCGACCACGCCACGTCAAACGTCACCTGCGAGTACGGGAAGCGAGCGTGGAACGTATCACGGGTCTGCTTGACCAGCTGAACAAGTAGCTCGGCTTCCTTCTTGTGGCCCTGCGGTATAGGTTGCTCCACGTCAATATTGATGCCATCCGCATGGTATTGCACTGCCTGTGTGAGCATGTTCTTCACCCAGGCGTCCACAATATCAGAGTGAGTGAGGTTGGCGACGTCGAAGAACCCCACCAGGACGACACGTACGTTGCGGCTGTGCGCATAGCACATCATCTCCAGAGCGTCGCTGTCCCACTCGCGGAACACGGCGACTGTGGTTAGCTTGCTCCAGTCGTAGTGCTTCCACTTTCCTGGGTGCGTAGAGAAACCGAGCACCTCCTGCCTGGGTACTGCTTCTACCAGCTTACAGTGAGCTGGGTCTTGGCATGGACATGTCGAGGTGGACACTGCTGATGCGGCCCGCACATAGGAAGCAGACGTAACACTTATGGCCATGCACAGCGCCACGATACGAGAAAATAGATCCATCCTGAGCTGAGCCTTTCACCATGCAGCAGAGAGGTAGCCGCGGATGATGTTCCCTTTTCTACCCAGTATTAGCGGAACACTAAACGGCTCCACACACAAATGTCACGTTTGCTTCCACCGTTCTGCATTCCCTGATAAAAACAAATGCTCGCAACCAGCATGCAGCAGCCTGCAACGATTTCTTTGCTTCTCCCAACCCGATCGAACAGTCCTTGCTCACCACGGCACACCACCTGCGGAGCTTTCCCAAGCAACTCCTTTCTGTCAAATCCTCACCTCAGATACTAGCAGCTATTTTCACGTGCAAGCATCATAGCAAGCAATAATTGCTGCATCAGCTGCAACCAACGCAAGCCGTCAAAACTAAATACAAAGTGGAAGTATTGTTGGATCGATTGGCCGTATACATGCCCCGTCGTAGGCCCAAATCATGACATGAAAATAGTCAACGCAAAACACACAGACTTTTATGGTCAACTGAAGAAGTTACTGTGACTGCACCCGTAGATCCGGGAGACGCTTTCGACTCCCCACATAAAAAAGAACACTGCAGGGAGACAGGTGTGTGTCCGGCTCATAGCCATACCATTAACGGCATTAGCAGGAACTAACGTTACTTCTAACTAATCCGGGGAGAACATAACCTCTTGAGTCTCGACCCATGCCCCGCCCAAGGAGTTAGGTTAGCACTCAGGTTGACATTGCCGAGTGCCACTACTGCTGCAAGTGCCAATAGTAAGCAATAGTAATACTTACTTGTAGTAAATCTCCTACAATGTCAATGTACATGTAGATCTATTATTGTAATTTGTAGTCTAAATCTAGTCCTTTTCTGAGTTACTAGAAAAGTACAGTCATAATACACTGCAGATTGTAGACGGGAGTGTAGTCTGCTTACTTGCTACCTATGGCCGGCTATGGCCCGTTTGGGTAGGGCCAGGGATCCACACTGACAGTGACCATGGTGACACTACAACAAGACTGATATGTGTGGATTCCGGCATGTGAACTTGAAACAGGTGGTGAAATCCAT
The DNA here is from genome assembly GCF_964019385.1 of Sycon ciliatum. Lineage (NCBI taxonomy): Eukaryota > Metazoa > Porifera > Calcarea > Leucosolenida > Sycettidae > Sycon > Sycon ciliatum. The sequence continues at coordinate 72,464,723 of NC_088643.1, read as the reverse complement.
ACACTACAATCGTGCATATCAATATGCCAGCACCACTGCTCTACAGATCGATACTCAGTGGAGCAAATTATGACCATTCTGCATTCAATAGACCTTGACATTTACCCGCGCGTCACGAGCGGATATTTAAAAAGTGTGTGTTGTGTGCAAACATCCTCGGGTCCAATGCGATTCTGCCACTGACTCGGCCAGTTGCAGCCAACAGTAGTCATCTTCGGTCAGTGTTTCTGGCAAGGTTGGATGCAAGAACACATGCAGGCGGTGTGCAGGCGATGTGCTAGCGGCAGTCTGAAAGAACTGTCGAAAACGATAGCAAGTCGAAGGAAATCGGTAGCAACCAGCGGGAACACAGTGCTAACTATGGCAATAATAATAAGGGCATTGCGCACAGCACAATGGAGTAAAATAAAAGAATGATACAAAACCAGAAATGTGGGGGAAATGAGCACACAGGACACTCTTCACCAGATATCGATAAGAAACAATCTGATGTGGATTTAAAAATTCTGTTACTGTAAAGAAATTTCAACAAGGTCGGCAGCAAGGCGATGAAAGTATTATGCACAAAACTGTACAAATGTCGGATGGAATAATAATGGTACTTATTCTTTTGCTGTTTGCAGATAAGAGTATGGTACTTTTGTGTACAATCTTTCCTAGAATAAAAAGCTGCAGGATGATTGAATAAAATATGTACATATATACAGTCCTTCAGACTAGCGGACAGCAAGAGTCAGGGAAGTAGCAAGTGCTCTATGGAAACATCGAGGCACATCGCACAGCAGTTGCAGGAAGAGGTGAGAGCTAGCTTAGTTACCCGCCTAGCGATGGTTAGACTATTCCGTACTCCGTACTCCGGTAGACTATTACATCGCTCTAGAAGTAGCGGTCCCAGTTGCTGCCGTCCTCGGGAGTAAGGAAGCCGATAAGTAGAAGAATAAGGTCAACGATCCACCAGACGCCTACCCCACCAAGCGTGAGGAGCTTGCCAACGGCATGACCAGTGTAGCCCAAGTAGAAACGATCAGCGCCGGCAAAGCCCAGCAGTACGCTGAAGATGAACGCGATGAGGAAATTGTAGCCATTGTACCTGGTTGACGACACAGAGAATATGTCGACACAGGAGTGTGTGACAGTGGCCTTGTTGCTGCAGGAATTTGCCCGTGAATAAAGAGTAAGCTGATGCTAAAGTACACCTGCTACTGCAGCTGCCATCAGTACCACACCGGGCCGCCCCCAGTATACAAAGCCACAGAAGGAGCAGGTTACACCACGCACACTGCTATGAAAAGCTAAGGACTATCGCTCATCAGCACTACGGCACGGTCAGTTTCAAAGGACACGCACGACAGCAGGAGATTAGTAGTCCACAGAACAGTTCTAAAGCCTTGCAACTATAATACGGGAAAGAACACACATACAATCAAGCCTACTGAGCATTGCTAAAAATGACTTACTTGACACATGGCTCATTGCCGCGTAAGAAATCTGTGTCACCATAGCATTCGATATCGGGTAGAGCATGGCACACGACCTTAGTGTGTTGTACATCTTCGAACTTTGTACCACCGAACTGAACATGAAGTGGAATGGTAAAGGATATTCACAAGGGGGGGGGGGGGGGGGCACACATCAACACACACACACACACACACACACACACATACTCACACCACACACACACATATACACATGGACGGATAGGGACAAATCCGGCAAGAGTACAATTGAGAGGTGTATCGAGCGAGAGTCACAGAAGACTCCCGTACAGAACATGTTCAGAGGGTTTTTCTCGGCAAAAGTCACCAGCACACCTCCTCTCTGAGCATGGCCATATGCTGGGCAAGCAGAAGTGATGGTGACTATAATTGTCTTTGGTACAAACCAATCATGTTTCACAGTGGAGACCTTTTTTCAGACACAAAAGAGAGGTTACACGTTCTGAATTTCTGAATGTTTTTTTTTCGGCTGCTGACTTCGACAATCAGTGAAGCAGTCAAACTTTCGGGAATGTTGAACGGAAAGAGGAACTTCACGCTCCTGAGCAGGAAGTTGTATTCATTTTCTTGATGGATTTTTTACCTTTATCCGCAGGTGCTGTTTTAGGTGCCCATAGCCATACTAACCACTTGAGACACACCAAAACAATTTGAAGCTGAGAATGCAGAGCCTCTCCAATAGGAAGTTGTAATCTGGTTAGGAGTTGCCAACCTCTACTTCGACAGTGGCAGATTCCAGAAAACCCATCGGTGAGCCCTTGCAATTCCTTCAGATCATTTAACACCATACTCCAGGTCTGATATCAATGTGTTCTGACTGCCCACTCCTGAAAAGATTAACCTATTAACTAGTCATATACTGCAAGTACCGGTATGCTTAAAAACTGGGTGTTGAGGTGGGAATTCTGTTTCAATCATTAGTGTCTGTAGAAAGACATACCTTAGTACAGCCATATCCTAGAGCCTCTGCCATAGAAGTATTGCCAGTAAAGTCAGCGACGTCATCGCACTCTACAAACTTGTCCGGCCTGCGAGGAATGAATCAAGCCAATTTATTTTCGCGCACACACGCAGCATGCACATAATATACACAAAGGAATGCATACACACACACACACACACACACATACACACACACACGCACATAGACACACACACACCACACAAACACACACGACTTATTTCTAGAGTACTAGTACTCTGAGGATGGGACTAAACAAAACCAGTCTTACAGAGCACTACACAAAACGAGTGGGCTGTATGGATCAAATTCGCGTCCACATGTTTCGTTCCGACATGGGTTCACAGATTGGCCGTCGCATCCTCCAATCCCAAGAAGCAAAGTCCAGGAAAGGACGAACCAAAGCATGGTTCTATTTTCGAAAAAAAACAAATCCTCTTCACAGCATCTCGCTGGCACTATTATGAGCCCACGGTTTCCACCAGCAGAACGGTTGAAACGATATCCCGAGTGCAGAGTAAAATGAAAACTATAATTATAAACAAAGCAGTGAGCAAGGGCTCCAAGGAGCAAGACAATCTACGAGTGTAGACAAAGCTAGGTAGCTGTCGTCCTTTTGTTTTATTCAAAAATGTACCCGTTCCTTGCAGCATGTGTTGTTCCACTTGTACATGTAGTTACGTCATCTATTTTGGAAATGACGTCATTCTTAGTACATGAAGAAGGGGCGATGAAGGCATCATGACATGAAGCTCGAAGCGACGAAGCCAGGGAGATACCCAACTCCGGAAAAAAAAACAAGAAAGTAGTAGTACCAATAATAATGCGAAGTTGTAAATACATGATTGTGTAGTTTCACAGTGTGCAGATCATGACCTTAAACCAATAATAATGCGAAGTTGTAAATACATGATTGTGTAGTTTCACAGTGTGCAGATCATGACCTTACAGTATAATCTTGCCTCCCGGGCATGCCTTTGTCTTGTGTTCTTTTTCTTTTTTTGTTGGCTTTTAAATATCGTACGGTGTGTGTCCTAGTAAAAATCCAGATGATTGTAATGAATTCATGACATGCTAACAACATGCTATGTAGATCTACCTGTTTTGTTGGATTCATCAGGCATGTGCTCCAATGTACCATCAAAGAGTGTTGTTCTATGCCTGCAAGTGCCGTTAGACCCAGAAATATTGTATATATCACATGCTTTACTGGTCAAAATGTTTGATTGGGGTTTCCAGTTTTTGGAATGGGCTTTTGTTTTTTTTCCGCCCTCCCGCGTACCTTTCCGTGAAAAAAAGGACGTTAAACAATGAATTAACAAAGGGTGGCCTGATGTAGCTAAGAGTAAAACTAAAAGTAATAAACTAATAAGGTCGCTGACTTGATGTAACCAAGACAAGAGAGGTAAGAGTCCCCCCCCCCATTTTATGGGGGGGGGGGTATATAGTGACTATGTCACAAACTCACAAAGTACCGTTGGTCCAACACCCATGCCGTATTGCTTCGTAGCTGGATTTTCAGCCGAATTTTGCAGGCGGCAGGAACTAGATAAAGCTGGTCAAGTGCAGCAAGATGTAGAATCCACAACAAAGCAGAAACTCAGATTTGGCATTTTGGATTGTGCACATTTTTCATCCTGCACCGTACGGCCGGCCGTGGCTGCCACTGGCGCGTACTGTGTACAGCAGTGCATGCGTCGGTTCAACACCGTATTTCATTGTGTACGCCGACGCCGCTTCACAGGCAGAATTTCGACAGGGGGCAGAATAGAAGGGGGGGGGGGAGGGGAGGGGGATCAACTTACTAATTTACGGTACTGTTGGTGGTGGTGTTTGGACCAGGGAGCAGTACAGTGCTAGCTGTGCTGCTCCCTGGTCCAAACACAGCTCAATGCTGCACACAACTTACACACAAGCCGGGATGCGGTGCCATCCCCTACTCTGGGAGGTTACACTTCACTAGCCTTCACAGTAGTTGAATGCAGTCCAATGCCAATGGGAATTCCATCAACAGCATCAGGAATCAAGATACCGTATTTTCCGGAGTATAGTGCGCACTTTAGTTGTGCTATTTTAGGCCCTAAATTGCAGGTGCGCACTATGCTCCGAATATGAAGTGCATGTACTTCAATGAAGATTGAAGTGCGCACCCCCAATGAAGATTGGGGGTGCGCGTTATACAAAGGTGCGCACTACCGTAAAAGTCCGTAAATAAGTACGTATTTACTTTCGAATTTAGTGACCACACCCGTACTAACTTTCGGGCGGGTACTGACTTTCGGGCACGAACTAACTTTCGGACCTGACTTGTGTGTAGTGGAGAAGTCATTTTCATGTCGATGTACATGCTACGTGCAGCATGTGCGCATCGTACCGGTACTTATTTCGGGCAGTATGTTTATCGGGCTTGACTTGACTTCAACAGACAGAGCCAAAAGAATGAAGGGGGTATTTCTTTCGGGCAGGTACTTATTTACGGACTTTTACGGTATACTCCGAAAAAATACGGTACTAAAAATCAATCAATGAATCAAGATACCGTAGATTTACTTTTGCAAGCCCGACTAATCCAGGCCAAAAAACACGGTGTATTGGAAAAACTTCCACAGATGCTGCACATCAGCCAAAACTAATTTTTCGAAGACATCAACAATGCACAACATAGAAGGGAACAACAGCCAGCATGATTACAAATGTAAAAAATCAAAGCCACTAAAAATGCGACTCAAGCAACGTAATGTACACTGTACATATGTATACAAATGGACAACACATACAACAATTTATACAAACTCAGTAATGGAGATACAAAAACAACTTGTACAGTATGTTACAGCTTTATGTACAGGCACTCCACACCTAGAAATACTAGTGCAGCTATCACCGGAAGTTCTGAAGTGGTCTAGTTTTCTCACTCCATTCGCGCTCCAACTCACGTTGAGATGGACCCGGAATTATGGCTGCAGAACAGAGCGCAGAGATCACGGCACACAGCATACTCGTGGTCACTACAAGACATTGAAAGCACCAGTGAGATCGTATGGGTGTAACAGATCAAACAGGTCACTCCATTAGGCATACTGCATGCATATACACTGCATAATGTGAAAGAGATGTGCGCTCAGGAAAACTGGCAACCTGCACTGACGCACACAGTGTTGCAGACACAGCGCAGGGTGAAGTATAGTGCTTCGAGTAACGTTAGATGCCAAAAGGATGAGCGTTCCACGTTGACGAGTCTCTGTCCTGAAGCATTCAGGTTATCAATGCAAGACTGTTAGACAGTGCATACTTACCATGACTTTCTATTTCGATGGGAAGATCAATTTCAGGCGTGGGTATTTCTAAAAACAACAGAAACACACCATAGAATGTGATGGGGCGCCGTGATCCGATAACCAAAGTCAGAACTTGACACAAGGGATACAGTGGGAGCCATCACGTGAAAACTGTCATGCCTGACACCCACGTACAATAACGAGAGAGCTTGAAAGCTCAGAGCCCTTGCTATGCGATGACTGTACGCAATCTTTGCAAAACGGTCTATTCTGACAACGGCTGCTCAACAGCGGTGTCAAAGTTTCTGAAGCCAGTCAACTGGGACCAGGCGAAGCACAACTGCCATCACCTATCAGGTATCCCGTTCGAAGTATGCTCCAACCGTCCGGCAGTAGACACGTTGATTGGAATTGACCACGGCGATCTACATGTTTCGCTGGAGGAGGTCGTCGGTCACCCTGGAGAGCCGATCGCCCGGAAGACTTCCCTGGGCTGGACGTGTGTCGGGCGGACGTCGGGAGAGGTACATGCAGCAAGTGTCCACCATTGCCTGATGACTCAGTCAGATGCCGACTTCACTCAGCTCGTGAGGACGTTCTGGGAAGTGGACAGTCAGGCAGCTGCCGACAGAGCGGCACTTCTGACCCCAGACGGGCGACATGCACAGGAGACGGTCGCGAAGTCAATGAGGCACATTGGGAGCCACTACAGCATTGGTGTTCCATGGAAGGAACACCCTCCCGGAGCAAATACTAACCACATCACTGCTTTGAAGCATCTGGGCAACATCGAGCAGCGGCTGAGGCGAGATTCAGCAGTAGAGGAAGTTTACGTCACAAAGAGAGTGGAACACATCAGCCAGGGGGACATCCCCCTTAACGACTAGTTTTCGTTTCTAAATAAATATCTTTATTTAGTAGGCTATTTACTGATGGGAATTGTGTGTTGCTCCCTACATGGGAGCTCGCGCTTTTCCTGCCGGCTTGAATTCTCACTTGACTATTTACTGATGGCCCCTTTAATATCCAGTTCAGTCTGATTCTTTGCCTCTCTCCCCACTCACTTGTAAATAGAACCATCCTATTTGCTAAATGCTGATCTTTGTTGTGGTGGTGCAGGGGAAGAAGGGAAGTTAGTTTACAGGGAACTATGGCATAGCATACGACATCAATATTCATTCAGTATTCACCTAGCACATTGCAACGCTTCACCTTACCATCTTTTGGCAACGAGTCCTTAGCCCATTCTTCATCAACAATATCCACTAAGCGCGGATCAATGTGTCCCTGATGAAGTTGTCCATCGGCCTTTATTTACACACCAACAAGTCATACATACACAGTAATCAAATGTCACTATCGTGAAGTAGGTATCTGGTTGCCAGTTATCGCAGCACATAGGATATCCCGATAAGACTGGGAGTACAGTTGGGCGTCAGTTATCCGGCACCCTCAGGACTGGGCGCTGTTGGATAAATGAACATTCTGGATAACTGAAGCTACATAGCCACCTTTGTGTTCACACATCAAAAGGACTGTACATCATGATTTGACCTGTATTTAGATGCTCTGACTGTTACTAGTATTATCATGAGGCAGTCGTCGTGCTCAGTCATGAGACTGATCATTCGTATGTAACGTTCCAGAAAGGCAACGTTCATGATGGTCACAGTCCAAATTTACATGAAATAGAACAGTAAAATTAATATAGTTTTTCACTCACAAAGCAACTGTTCACTACTAGTGGTCTACCAGAGCAATAACACTTACAGTTGCTTTGTGAGTGAAAAACTATATTTACTTCTATTTCAAGCAAAATTTGGACAGTGAGCATTATTGCTGTTGACCACAGACTACAGTACATCAGTACAGATGTATAACGTACGACAGCTAATTACATTCAATGATGAGACCAACTCACCATGATTTGATGATGGTTGAATTGTGAAGTCAACTGCAAACTACAGTCCAAAACTGTCGAGCTCGTCTTCTAAAGCAACTGCTTCAAATACAAGTACTAACAGACCATCATAACGTTGTTACATGTATCATCGCATAGTCCAGTGTGTTTAGCTGTTTACACAAGGAAATAGTTAGTTCCTCTATCACTGGGACACTGGCATCAGGTCATCATGAACTATCAGCAGGTTTTGAATACAACAAGTACAAAGTCATGTAGATCTACATGTACAGTAATTCAAAAGTCAAAACCGAAGCCACAGGATCGGAGGCAAGGATGCCAGTGAAAATACTGTCTACTATTGGTAAAGTATTGTGGCCGAAATAGCTCAGTTGGGAGAGCGTCAGACTGAAGATCTGAAGGTCCCTGGTTCAATCCCGGGTTTCGGCATTTCTTTTTTTGTTTTGTTTTGTCCATGTCACTGCGCGTAGATCTACGTAGATCAACTGCATGCGGATTGCGGAACAGCTAGCTAACAGCTGACATGATAGGTAGGACTAAAGGGACAAGCCCAACTATTTTTGCAGTTTTCTGTCATAAAAAAATAAACGTCACAGGCTGCTCTTCGCAGGTGTCCGCGTCGGAGCGGTCCGGGCGAGCGACCGCATCTCAGTGGGACACTTGTCCGTGGCCGTTGTACTGGAAATCTGTGGCAGAACCTTGCCATGCCAGAGGCTACACACACCCGGGTACCTATACCGGGATAGACAAATCCTTGGTGTTGCTTCTTTCATTTTTATTTGTTCTTGCTGAGAAAGAAACGTTGCTGCTTGGAAAGCTTTCTGTTCACTCCAGCGACTTTCCTCTAGTAACGTTGCTCACTGATAATGATCATAGCTCGTGATACCAATGGTGAAGAGAAGCTGGGTTTCTTGCCATTTGCAACTTCCTGGCTCTGAAAATATAGCTTGAACAAATAAGAGCTCCAAGTATTTTAGTTTTAGATTTCGATGTGCCAGACCTATCGTTACGAGATGCAGAGATGAGGAGCAAGGGAGGCGTTGGACTAATGCCAATAATGGTTTTATGGCCCAGACAACGCCAGCGATTTTCACTTGTCAAGAGGACAGTCAAGTTGGAGCAGGCAGATGACAGATTATTTGAGCATTTATAGCGGAGTGGGTGGTTTGCTAAAGAGAATCGTCTCAGTACCTCATGGTTACTAGTATCTGACAAATGCCTCTTATTGCTAGTCTGCATTATTGAGCATAGCAGAATTGATCATGTCACAAGTAGTGTCAAGACTTGATGTCCTACGATTATACTCAGATCATGTTGTAACTTCACGGGAATATCCGTCCTGCCACTTTACGCTCTCCCAAAATTGCCTGCAGGAGTCACGTGCCTGTGCAAGGGACAATGCGTTTGCATTGCTTACGGATGCAAGCGGATGGAGTGTAGACCAGATGAGAAAAAGTGATCCGGATATTCAACTAGCTTGGACCGCCATTATAAATTTGCCTGATGCCTGGACTATCTGAACATTGCTCCAAACCAATCCACAGAAGCAATACCCACACAGGAAGCCAAATGATAAATCCATTCATCAGCTATCGAACCTTTCATCAAAACATAATGCAGTGCATGCCTACTACTACTCAAACGAGATCAACGGATGCCACATGCCACACAGATACAACGTGGAGGCTCAGTATTTTCAAGACCCCGTGCAGTCTAGACAACTAGAACAACGAGGTTTGCACCTAATGTCCCTCGATTTGCTTGCCGTATTTAGTTCCTTGCAATTGAAGCAAGCCGTATCCGAGAACCGGTCACTGAGTTTGCAGTGTCGTCGTCGCGTGTATGTTGCCGTGGTGCTCTCTACCCTCCTGTACGGCGCCTCAACCTGGACAACGAAGGCTCCGGACCTACGACACCTCAACCTTTTCCACCATCAATGTGTCAGATCTATCGTTGGAGTGTCGCGACGGCAGCAATGGGAGACCCACGCAACGTCCTCAGCCCTTGCAAAGGCCCTTGGAGTGCCTGAGGACATTGGTCACATCATACGGGAATGACGTTTGCGCTGGCTTGGACACGTGGCACGGAGGGAAGATCACCGGTTGCCGAAGTGTGTTCTCTTCGGTGAACTGCCTGCCCCGCGCCCCGCGCGTGATCCACGCAAGAGGTGGAGGGACGTTGTTATGCATGACTTTGAGCCGGTTGAGCCACCGGTACCAACATGTGGATGGTACGATGCAGCCCAGAACCATCCGGAGTGGCGTGCCATTGCCCATCGACCACACAAGGCACCCTCTGCTGCTGGCTACGGTTGCGCCTGCGGCCGCATGTTCCGTCGAAGCGGCGACCTGAAACGCCATCAGTCATTCTGTCGTGGACTGGAGAAATAACAATGCGGTATCATTGCTACGCAATGGGCAAGGTCAAGGTGTGTTTATGGTGGTACAGGTAATGCTATGTACGCCTCTTTGGTCGCTCACACATTATCCATTGCCGGCATTGGTTACACGTTATTATCAATTTGTTATGACCTTCGCTGGTCTGCACACCCACCCACTCTACTCTCTACTCTACTCTCTGAAGTTGAGACTTTCGTTTGCCATTTCATCCGGTAGTTTGACTCTCTGAGAATATCCCTGCTACATGTACATGTATAATATAATTTATACTTTACAATTATCCTTGTACGTGTCTATCTTCTTGACACCATGACTTTCTTTGAAGGTCTTGTAGCTATGAAATGTTATTTGCTGCAGGCCATGTGTGTGGTGTGGTGTGTGTGTGTGTGTGTGCATCCGTGAATGTCCCACGCTTGGCCCGTGGGTAAATATACAGTCATGTATATGTTATATGCCACACCAATTTCGCTATCTGTATAATATTATGCAGCACATGTTGTAGTTTATGGTAACGTGGCAGCCACTGGCTGGAACTGTATTGTTACTTGTGCATGCTCTGCTTGGCGTGATGCCATTTTCCGTGTATTGATTGTAGGTTAGTGAGTGCGCGTCTGCGCGGTGGTGCATGCTTTTCCATTCACTGATTGACCTGTCAGCGGTCAATCTTCTAGTTGCGGTCTGCGCTGCCCTTATTCCGAGTTTGTAGCTTTTGTGTGCATCCTGACTTATGTATGGAGTGTGCTTGCGTGCACGCTTGCTACGCGTTACTTTTGGCAAGCTGGCCATGGTTCTTTTTCTGGCTTAGCTTCCGTTTGATCTTGGCGTGGAGTTAGTTCCAACTTGTGGTGATAACAGACGTTTCTCATTTTCCATCTAGAAGAATAACTAATTTCCTTGGAAGCTCTGTGGTGTTGTGAGTGAACTGGCCGTAAGCCGGCGTGGAGTGCATGTTCTCCAACAGCTTTTGGTGCCGAAACCCGGGACAACGTGTTGCAGAGTAGGACTTTTGTGGAGTCGGAAGGAAATAGAAAGTCTTAGTGTTTGTTCATGAGAATAAAATGTCTGTGAAGTTGGATGGATTTATGCGTCCGTACCGAGGGCGAGGTGACGACCTAGATGTATTCTGGTCAAAGTTTATGATCCTGGCGAAATCCCACAAGTGGGATACGGGCAAAGAGCAGATGGCAAACTTGCCGTTGCTCTTGGATAAGGCTGCGTATACTGTATTCAACGCCATGCCCGACTCGGACAAGGAGAAACCTGACGAGGTGAAGAAGGTGTTGACTGAAGCCTTTGCTCCTTCTGCTGCGGAGTGTTACCGCTTGTTCAAAGCGCGTTCCATGGGATCCACAGAGTCAGTAGACGAGTATGCGGCGGAGCTAAAGAGGCTGTTGAAGAGCTCTGGTCACAACATTGCGGACGACAAAGATCCGATGCTGTTAGAACAGTTTGTTGGGGGCTTGCCCAGAGACTTCGCCAGAGAGGTGAGAATCCAGTGCTCTAGCGGTAGCATGACTCTTACCGATATGATCAAACGTGTCAGGGCTATGTCCGTCGATGATACTATAAGTGTCAGTGGAGGGAAGTCCGTGGCTGCAGCTGTCAGGTGCTATTCATGTAAGGAGCCTGGTCATGTAAGAAGGAATTGCCCTAAGGCCAAGGGCAACAGCCACACCACTGGCAAGTCACGAGGGCCACAGTGTTACTCTTGCAAAGAGTATGGCCACATCAGGCGAAATTGTCCAAAGGCCAAGACTGAGTCTGCTTCAGTGGCTGTGAGTGCTGGGCATTGTCAGGCTGGAGTGTCTACTGATGCTGACGGAATCCCAATATCAACTGGTGGGCAGAGCTCTAAGCTGCTGAAAGTTGATGTGTGTGTTAAGGGCCATGATGACTCTTGGATATCAGTCGCAGCGGTTGTGGATACTGGATGCACGCGATCTCTGATGAAAGAGAGTGTAGTAACTGCCGTGGGCCTGGCTGATCAGGTGGAATCGACAACTGACTGGGTGGTCGGCATCGACGGCACGTCCCTGGAGTCAGTTGGATCTGTTGCTGCGACTGTCCAGCAACATGATGATATAGTTCAGCTTCCGGAACTGTGCGTGGACTTCCTGGTAGTTTCAAAGCATGAGGGAGTGGATGCTGACCTGATTCTTGGCAATGACGTTGCCAGCGCGGCTGGTGGTCTTGAGATACGCTACCAGAATGGCTCGGCGAGTGCTATTCGGTTCGGAAAAGGGCCCGATGTAGCGGCTGCCGCAGCTGGCCATGCTGAACGAGCGCCGAAGCAGAAGCTCTCGAGGCACATCTCTGTTGAGCGAGATTCGGATGGTGTCACCCTCAGTTCAGCCGACTTCAAGGTGCGCTGGGACAATAGTGCAAAGTCGTGGACCGTCGCCTGGGTCTGGGGAGGTGGTGTAGAGCCGACTGATAGCATTGGCTCCGGAGTGACACAGTACTCACGGAAGAAGCTCTCTGCAGAGCAGGAGCAACAGTACCAGAAGGAGGTGCAGTCGTGGATCGACCATGGTTGGATGGTGCCCCATGATCCAGATCGACACGGCAAGTCAGGTGCGATCCTCCCTCTAATGGCTGTGTGTCAAGGACACAAGGCGTCTACGCCTGTACGTCCCTGCTTAGACTACCGTCGTTTGAATGAGGCGATTCTTTCCCATCCTGGAGGCGACGCGCCTGCATGCGACCAGAAGATCAGGGAGTGGAGACGCCGTGGCGGTGACCAGGTAGTCGTCGATATCAAGAAGGCGTTTTTACAAGTTCACGTCGACCCCAGCCTCGTTCGGTATCAGACCGTGGTATTCAATGGAGTCACGTATGTCATGGAACGAATGGCATTTGGTCTCAGCATAGCTCCGAAAGTCATGGACGCCATCGTGAAGTTTGCGCTGTGCGACTTTCCTGATGCAGACAACTATGTCGACGATGTCGTTGCTCCGTCCGAACAACTTCCGGAGGTGACTGCGGCGCTGAGTCGGTACGGATTACCGACGAAGCCACCAGAGGTACTTGCCGGCGCAAGGGTGCTTGGCATGCAACTATCGGTTGCTACGTCGAGTGAAGACGTGATGTGGCGTCGCCGTGATGGCATGGATCTGACGTTGCCAGAGCAGCCGACGAAGCGAGAAGTGTTCTCCTGGTGCGGTCGATTGACGAGTCATTACCCTGTTGCATCGTGGCTGCGACCGTGCTGTAGCTACATCAAGCGAGTGAGCTGTGAAGATGCTGCGGTTTGGGATAAGCCTGTCTCAGCTGCGCTCGAGAAGTTGTGTCGTGCGGTGGAGGATCAAGTTTCACGAGAGGATCCCGTCAACGGCAAGTGGACAGTCAAGTCGACTGGTGGCGTGTCCCTATGGTGCGATGCATCCAACCTGGCGCTAGGTGTTGTCATCAGCGAAGATGGCTCCGTGATTGAGGATCACTGTTGGCTCAGGCCTAAGTCAGACAAGCGGCACATCAACGTTGCCGAGTTAGACGCCGTCCTTCGTGGCTTGTCTGCTGTCGTGGATCACAGAGTGGCCAACGTTCGAGTCATGACCGATTCGAAGACGGTGCATGGATGGCTAAAGTCTCTCTTGGGCAACATCCAGCGAGTGAAGGTGAATGGCCTCTACAGAGCTCTTGTAGAGCGTAGATTGCAGCTGATTGACGACTTGGTCGAGGTTTACAAGTTGAAGATATCTGTCGAGTGGGTGCCTTCACAGAAAAACCTGGCTGACCGTCTGACCCGTGTGCCGGCATCCTGGCTCAAGATGCCCGAGTCACCGGTGGTTGCGGCGGCGACCCAGAGCAGTGCGTGTGCAGGTGTCCACAGTTCTGCCCCACTTGCCTTCGACATCATCCGGGACCAGCAGGGAGCAGATACTGCCATCCAGCAGACGGTGGAGGATGTCAACGGTATGCAGACAGTTAGGGCGAAGCAGTTTCAGAAGGTGGCACCACAGCTGAGAGTGCGGGATGGCGTGCTGTATCGGTCAATCAAGTTGCCGCCTGCCAATGAAGCATGCGAGGTGCCCGTGATTCCGAGCTTGCTAGAGCAAGATGCCCTCCGAATCGCCCATGAGAACACTGGCCACGGATCATGGGAGGTGGTCCATGAGATGATGCGTCAGCAGTGCTACCTTCCTGGGATGGCAAGGAAGTGCCAGGAGTTCGTCGGTCTTTGCGACAGTTGTGCCGCTGCAAACCCTGCTGCTGGTGGTCATGCTTCGCCGACACGTCCCGAAGTGCCGGCGCGCCCATGGCAAGTTGTGGCGATTGATACCTTGGAGCTAGGACCGAGCCGAGCTGGGTTCCATTGCGTCTTGGTGTGTACGGATATGTTCACGCGCTATGTGGAGGTGATACCTTTGAAGCACCATGACGCTAAGTCAGTTGCCGAGGCGTTTGTGTCTGTGTGCTGCCGATGGGGTCCGCCGGAGGTGGTCAGATCAGACAACGGAACAGAGTTCGTCAATGCTGTCATGGACGCCTTGTACTTGGCGTTTGGAGTGGAAGTCAAGCACGGTGCAGTGCGACACCCTCAGTCACAAGGAAGCGTGGAGAGATTCAACCGGACCCTGTTGACTCTGATTCGCAAAGTACACTCGCAGTCCAACGACTGGAAGACCGACCTGTCAATGCTGCTGTACTTCTATCGCGTCCGACCGCATGGAGCAACGGGAGTTTCGCCTCAGCTAGCGATGACTGGTTGGCAGCCCCGTGGTCTTGTTGTAGAGGCCCAACAGCCCCTGTACACCTTGCCAGCATGGACGGCTGAGCTGCAGCGTCAAGCAGCTGCCATTCGTGATTTGATCGATGAAGAAATGGCGTCAGCTGATTCCCAAGAAGACGCCGACAAAGCAAGTTGCTGTTACGGGCCTGGTGACGTGGTGATGATGAAGATGACCAGCCGCGCGCAGAAACGCCTCCCGAAGTTTCAGCTTGGCTGGAGAGTCAAGAAGGTGTTGTCGGAGTCGACTGTAGTCGTTCAGAAAGTGGAAGACCCCAGGGTGGAGAAGATCGTCAACGTAGAGCTGCTGAAGCGTGCCGCAGCCAATCCTACTGTAGACCTGCCTGAGCCGCCTCAGCCAGATGATGCGAGCGAGGATGACGGTGGTTACCCGATGCGGCTAGAGCCCGGTGAGCTAGTCGCAGGTGTGCCTAGAGCTGAAGAGCCAAGATATGTGCTCCGGAACAGAGCTGGTATCAGGGCTCCAGTGAGATACGACTGAGAACTAGTAGCTGGTGATGGTTCGCAGAACTTTCATGTCCTTTCGTTTCTCTTTGCTTCTTTCGATGTGCTTGCCTATTATTGTCTTTTTAAGGTGATGTTACCAGGGAGGGAGATGTTGTAGTTTATGGTAACGTGGCAGCCACTGGCTGGAACTGTATTGTTACTTGTGCATGCTCTGCTTGGCGTGATGCCATTTTCCGTGTATTGATTGTAGGTTAGTGAGTGCGCGTCTGCGCGGTGGTGCATGCTTTTCCATTCACTGATTGACCTGTCAGCGGTCAATCTTCTAGTTGCGGTCTGCGCTGCCCTTATTCCGAGTTTGTAGCTTTTGTGTGCATCCTGACTTATGTATGGAGTGTGCTTGCGTGCACGCTTGCTACGCGTTACTTTTGGCAAGCTGGCCATGGTTCTTTTTCTGGCTTAGCTTCCGTTTGATCTTGGCGTGGAGTTAGTTCCAACTTGTGGTGATAACAGACGTTTCTCATTTTCCATCTAGAAGAATAACTAATTTCCTTGGAAGCTCTGTGGTGTTGTGAGTGAACTGGCCGTAAGCCGGCGTGGAGTGCATGTTCTCCAACACACAGTGGCAGGCATAGAGAGAGAGAGCGAGAGGGAGAGAGACGTTTTAATGTCTCTGATGTGAATTCTTCACTACTACATAATCTACATTGTACTTGTATGATCGAGCGTATGAGTGTGTGTGTGTGTGTACTTGTATGATCGAGCGTACAAGTGTGTGTGTGTGGGTGTGCATTTGCAGATTTGGTGCTTCTCTTGCGACGGGCGTATACATGGTGTGTGTGGGTGCATCCGTGAATGCCCCACGTGTGCGTAAATATACAGTCATGTACATGTACGTGTTCTGTGCCATTCAATTTCACTAACTGTATATGCAGCACAGTGGCAGGCATAGAGAGAGAGAGAGAGAGAGAGAGAGAGAGAGAGAGAGAGAGAGAGAGAGAGAGAGAGAGAGAGAAAGAGAGATACGTTTTAATAATGTGTCTGAGGTGAATTCTTCACTACTACATGTACTTGTATGATCGAGCGTACGGATGTGTGTGTGCGTGTGAATGTCCCACGCATAGCCACGTGCGCGGTGCCACACAATTTCATTATGTGTAGAACAGCGGCTGGTAGAGAGATAGAGACAGACAGACAGACACAGAAAGACAGAAACGGAGGGATGCTGCGCATAAAGAGCGACAGACAGAGACACAGACTCAGAGAGAAAGAGACAAAGCACAGACTGAGGAGAAAACAGACAGATACAGACAATCAGACACAGAAAGACCGAGACAGAAACAGAGGGACGCACATAATGAATGACAAAAGGAGAGACAGACACAAAGACTCAGGGAGCCAGAGACAGAGGGTCCTTAGGGAGAGACAGTGAGAAAAAAACTAAGAAAGGGAGAGGCAGATCGAGAAGGAAGAAGACACAGAGACTGAGAGAGAGACAGAAGAGAAGCAAACGGAGAAACAGCGACATAAGTACAGGGCCAAGAAGACAGACAAACATAGAGAGACAAGCAGAGACAGACCAAGACAGGGAGACAGCTGGAGAGTTACACAGATAGGCAGACAGAAAGGCCGTGACGAAGATTCAGAGAAACACAGAGAGAGAGAGAGAGAGAGGGGGGGGGGGGGAGAGAGAGAAGAAGAGAAGAGAGAGAGAGACACGCGCACACGCACACACACACAGAAACAGAGAGAGAAAACTGAGAAAGAAAGAGACAGAGAACAGTGACCGAGTGAGGGACAAAGAGAGACACACAGAGAAAGACTGAAGAAGAGAAGCAGACAGAAAAACAGAGACAGACAGATGGAGACAGAGAAACAGAAAGGAAGACAGACAGACAGACAGATGGACAGACAGACAGATAGGGACAGGCACACGGACAGAACGAGATAGGCAGACAGCTAGAGAATGACAAAGACAGGCATACAGAAAAACCAAGACACAGACAGAGACACATAGACACAGAGAGAGAGAGAGAGGCAGACAGATAGATATATTAATAGAATAGAGAGACAGACAGACAGAGAAACATGTGGAGACACACAGATACGAGAGATTTCGTTCGTTGGATTTCTAATACTGAAGTAGTATAATACAAGTAGGTAGCAGCATAATGCACACAGATCTAGAGTGCTGAGAGTTGTCGAATGCGGCGAAAGCAGAGTGTAGTAGACACTACTGTACAGGAGTGAAGCAAAGCTGATTTGTTGTAATGCTGCCTGACTGCTTGCCTGTGTGCAATAATGAGGTGAACTCATAAAACAGTGAGCCGAAAAAAAAATGATTAAAAAGCCGATTCACAAACCAGGTAAAGACAGGAAGAGAAGGAAAGATATGTGCGCATATACCCTGCACCCGTGCACGCACACACACACACAAACACAGAAGGGAGTTGATAGGTGGAGAATTGCGAAAACAGGGGACCCAGTGTGCCCTCAAGGAGATAAAGAGATAGAGATAGATAGAGAGATATTTTTGGCACAGTATATTCGGCCCTGGTTTAAATATGGCTTTGGAATTTATTTTTCATTGCAATCAGGTTCGGCCTCATTTCTCTGTGCTGTGCTAATGAGTCCACAAAGGACGAAACAGTTCTGTCCCCAGATTGGATAGATAGATAGAGATGAAGATAGAGAGAGAGAGAGAGAGAGAGAGAGAGAGAGAGAGAGAGAGAGAGAGAGAGAGAGAGAGAGAGAGAAAGAGAAAGACATAGGCAGCTGTCTTGGTCATTATCATCCGATGTATTCCGTGTGGCGTAGACCAGGTGTGCATTGAGAATCCTTTCACAAGGCATCGCAATAATTATAATTACGGAATTGGGCAGTAATGCTGTGCTAGTCTTGATATGTTTCACTCAGGTCATGTCTGATATCGTTGGCATAAGAGAAAATCAGTGGGTGTACATCCACTGCACTTGCAAACTTGCGTGTCTCTCTTGCGACGAATGCACATGGTACTTGGTGTCTGTGTCAATTGGCTCATTCTGTGGGCGAGTGGTCACTGCCTGAGTTCAATGTCGGAAAAGGTAAGTAGCTCTAGAGTGCAGTATAGAGAAAATTATGCCAAATACGCGGTCATTAGGAGAGACTATACCAGCAACTTCGACTCATATACTTCAATATCTAATTGGATCTGTATAGAAGACGCTGCTCAGTGGTATTGGAGTTGTGGTTGATCAACAGCGTATCTTTTAGGTACATGTGGCATCCATTGGTCTTGTGTGAGTGACACTAGGCATGAAACCGGACAACGTTGGTGAAAGTTTTCATTACCAAAGAACTTGATTGGTTTGCCATTTAGCTTCCTGTGTGGCGTCACATCGTTTCCGTGGACTGGTTTAGATTCTTGCCCACGTTTCCAGGAGTCCAGCCAATTAATAGCAGCCGAAGCTATTTGAATAGCCAGATTATGTCTTCTTATCTGCTCTGCACTCCATCCGCTTGCATCAGTAAGCAATGCAAACACGTTGTCCCCTGCACAGGCACGTGACTTCTGCAGGGAATTCCGGGAGAGCGTAAAGTGGCAGGACGAATTACCGTGAAGTTGCCACATGATCTGAGTACAATCGTAGCACATCAAGTCTTGACACTACTAGTACTTGTGACATGACCAATTCTGCTATGCTCTAATGCAGACTAGCAATAAGAGGCATTTGTCAGATACTAGTAACCATGAGGTACTGAGATGATTCTCTTCGGCAAGCCACCCACTCTGCAAAAAAATGCGCCAAAATTAATAATCCGTCATCTGCCTGCTCCAACTTGACTGTCCTCCTGACAAGTGAAAACCGCTGGCGTTGTCCGGCCATAAACACCATTATTGGCATCAATCCAACGCATTAATCCAACGCCTTCGTTGCTCCTCATCTCTGCAGCTCATACCAATAGGTCTGGCACGTCGAAAAACTAACATACTCGGAGCTACTGTACAAGCTACATTTTCAGAGACAGGGAGTTGCAAATGGCAAGAAACCCAGATTCCCTTCACCTTTGGCATCACGAGCAATGACCATTTATCAGCCAGCAATGTTTTACTAGAGCAAAGGCGCTGGCGGGAACAGAAACAGCAACGTTTCTTTCTCAGCAAAAACAAATAAAAAGGAAAGGAACAAAAAAGGATCAACACCATGTACCAGGGATTCGTCCATACCTGGTACCCAGGCCAGGTGTGTACTACCCCTGGAAAGGCTCTCCCACAGATTGCAGTACAAAAGCCACGGCCAAGTGTCCCACTGAGGTGCGGTCGCTTGCCCGGACCGCTGGGACGCGGACACCAGGGAGTCGTATAGACCCGGGAGGCGACACGCGCATCACTTGTGCACAACCATGATCGACTCAACGATTCAAAATATTACGACCTGCTCGGTGTGGGACAAGTCCGTACATAGCCTATAGGCCATAGCGCGCGGGAAATCCGTACATAGCGTCGTCTTCGTCCTTTCGCTGAACAATTGTGGTCAGACTTTCGATCTCCATTGCCGAAATACAGCCATCTGTGGCCATCGCTGAGGAGTTCACTAATAAAGGGTCTTGTTCACTGGCTTACTCACCGGCTTTGCACTGCCACTCGAACTCTGAGGCACTTTGACCACCTAAGATGAGGTAATCCTTTCTTTACAAATTGCCTCAATATTTTCTCACCTTTAGGGCAATGAAGTAATTTTTTTCCTCTTGACTAACTTCGACCGACCAAGTTGCCCTGTCCCAGTGATCTACAATACTTATATTGCACATTTGTGAAATATTGGACCTATCCAGATAAACGAAATGACTTATATTCGAAATTACATTTTCCAAAGTTTTCCTTCACAAATAGTCCCAATTTGTTCTCACCTTTAGGGCAATGAAGTAATTTTTTTCCTCGTGACTAACTTCGACAGACCAAGTTGCCCTGTCCCAGTGATCTACAATACTTATATTGCACATTTGTGAAATATTGGACCTATCCAGATAAACGAAATGACTTTTATTCGAAATTACATTTTCCAAAGTTTTCCTTCACAAATAGTCCCAATTTCTTCTCACCTTTAGGGCAATGAAGTCAATTTTTCTTCAGGACTAACATCGGCTAACAAAGTGGCGCTGTCCCAGTGATCTACAATACTTATAATCATTGCACATGTGAAATATTGGGAGTCACAGAGTGAGGAAATGGCCTAAATTGAAACTTGAACTGTTCTGCCAAGTTTTATGCAGTGAACGCAGGGCTGAGAGCCCGCAAGAGCCATCCCGGAAGATCTTGTGCGCCACCAACCGAACCTTCGGTGAATGTTCACAAGGTTAGAAGCTCGCACAGATAACACACATTGGATGCTAGTAGTAATACAATGTACTCAGGAATGTGTGCAAATACGACAGAATTAATTCCAAATAAAGTCAACAATAGCTGCCTCAACACAGTGCTATCAACCTTCCGTATTTTCCATATTTGTACGGAAAATCACTACTTCGTCCGCGCTATGGATTTTGAGAAAAATGTACGGAAAATTGAACGGGATTGATCAGTATGTATAAGCATTGCAAGTGCAAGCTGAGCGATGAAAAGAAGAGAACCGAGTGGAAAGAAAACGCTGCAGTGGAGAGTCCTTAGAAAAGACTTAAAAAATATAAATAATATCGCTGCACGAGATCATCCTTATAAGTTATAACGTCAGCTGATCGTACTGTGGTTGATTCATACGGCGGTAAATACACACCTGCCTACACACGCTTTCTAAACTGAAAAGTTATTCTGGCACAGAGCTCTCCTTCCCGCCACCACCACCATCATCAGCTCGCGTCTGGCGCCTAGTCGATGCAGGGTGAGTGGTGTCCGACATAGTAGGCTGGTACATCAGGTAGCGTATGGCGCATAGCAGATGACACAGCAACAACATAGCTTGATTGCGACGTACCTTTCGTCCCGGCTGGACTCATCAGGCAATCTTCTTCTTAGATGTCTTCACAAGGAGCTTGACTCGGGAGAATGAAGTTGAAGACTCCACTGCAACTGCACTTATGGTTGGTTCATATGGTGGTAAATACACACCTGGCAATATGGGGGTAAATACACGCCTGCCCAGACACGCTCTCTAAACTGCAAAGTTACTCTGGCACAGAGCTCTCCTTCTCACCACCACCACCACCATCAGTTCGCGCCTGGCGCCTAGTCGGTGCATGGTTAGCGGTATCCGACATAGCAGGCTGGCACATCAGGTAACGCATGGCACATAGAAGATGGCAACGACATAGCTTGATTGCGACGTACATTTCGTTCTCTTGGTTGTACTGTAGCCTGAAAAAGGAAATAAGACAATGCATCCACATGACACAGACAAGTAATTACTGTTACAAATAATGCATACTGCTTGATAACAGAGAAAGAAAGTCAGTGGTCACACAAGTTTTTGGTCGTCCCTGAAACGAAGATCGTTCCAGGGGGGGGGGAGCTAAAATCTCAGTCGACTGACGCTATGCATACACATGTACATGCATGCGATTTTCGTCGTCCATTCATTTTGGAGGGTGGAGAGGAGGTCCGAGTACGAAATGAATGTTTTTTTCAGGGATGACTAATCACTTTCGCGATGACCCCTTATTGCATCAATTTATCGTCTGACCTGCGCAAATGAGTCCCACTTTTATTATGTTGGGTCCAGATTTCAAGACTCGTGAAGTTCGAGGCGAAAAGCAGGCCGATGAAGGGACGCCAGTAATTCAGTCTAGTCCGGTGTCATGGAGAGGGGCCGATGAACCGGCAACAAGAGAATTCAATACGCATGCTACTCTTCAGTTCATTGCTGGGGAAGACTACTCAAGCCCACGTCACTCCGGCAATTCAACGTACAAATCAGCAGCAACACTTGCAAACGTATTCCTACCAGCTGACCAGCAAGTTACCAGCCATCAGCTCTTCAAATAATTTCAACTTAACAAAGAGAGGAGATGGACAGATCGGAAAGTATCGTGGCAAGCTCAGGACAACACACTTCCGGCCCTATGTAACAACAGTGGAAAGTGCGTGCCATGGTATATTTTCGAAGGCATATCAAGAACCAGCTAATGTGGACTGGGAGTCCATTTGCATCGTCCGATCAGCTGCTACAAGTGCCGTGAGCCAATGGCAAACACGTTTGACAGAGACTACTACCTCTACTGAATGCAACTTTGGCATGGCAGAGATCTACAAGCACGTTATCTTATCTATCAATAGAGTTGTATCCTCGTATGACTATGTGAAGTGTGAGGTCGTACTGTACTGCAGACGCGTCTACGACCTGGTTGGAAATGTACGCAACAGTTCCCACCCTCTTGACCAGAGATCGCACACACCCAAGGGTTTTGATGGGTTTGTACGACTCCCAGCTCTTGACTTTTGTTGGGTGTACGAGACGCACGCACAGTTTTCTTAGGGTTAGTACTTTTTCATGTAGTACTCAGGGCCTGCTCTAGACATTCAACACAGCCCGGTCAGAGTGTACCTGGTGCATGCAGGCCAGCCGGGTCAGATCATCCGGCAGAAAAACAACCAAAAAGCCTGCTCAAAACGACGTAAAACAGAAAGGCGAATTTATTACCGGTAATCGTTTAGAGAACAACAAGGCGAACTATCAAAGTCTGCAAATGTAGAAGGTAAACGACATTACGTGAAGAATGCAAAGCAGTTCCATTGGATTCTGATTTAACAATTTGAAAAATTGGAATTCTGGTTTCTAATTAGTGCTAGTAGCAGGACGAACATGTTCACATAATAGAGCACTAGGGGGTGCCTGCAGCACCCAGGAGCCGAGCAGCATGCCGATAATTCGAAGCAGTGAGTTCTTACCTTTCAACCACGCATCGCGAGCAAATCCACCGCCGCTCGTGTTCCCGAAACACGAGCGGCGGTGGATTTCCAAAGTTTGGAAATGCGTCTTGCACAAAGCACATTACAATACATGGATAGACTGGCATGCTCGTAGTCCAGCCAGGGTCGACCTTTCTTCCAAGAGTCTTAGAAAGCGTGAGTTCTTTTTCTCTTCGCTGCGAGCTCCATCGTCCAAATCACCAGTCGGATGAAAACTTGCAACTTTGTCAAAAGCTATAGCCAAAGTTACGCTTTTGACTGCATGACTGCCCCATCGACTTTGAATGTCCTGACTTCCTGCTCGCCGCTGGCCAGATCGCGCTGGAACCAGTCGACCCCAGTTGACCCTAGCCGAGTCTGTTGCTTGTAGACTAGTGTGTACGGTTGCGCTAGATTTGCAACAGATGGGGTCCGCGAGTCGGAAAATACCGGTATTTTAGGAATCCATTGGCAGTTTGAGACATGTTTCAACCGGGTCAGACTGGACCCGGTGTTATCTGTTCAGCCAGGTCGTGCAGTTCCCCAGCCGGGCGCGTGACCCGGCTGACCCGGCTCTCCAGCAGGCCCTGGTACTGAATGCGGCAAGCAGGATTCGCCCATCCGCCCCTCCCCAAATGGATCTACTCGAATGGTTCCGGAGGTAGGGGTGCTCTGGCGGCATTTAACGACATACACAAGCGCGCACACACGCACACAATATACACACGCACGCACACACATACACACGAACGCACGCTATGTCGCACGTCTTGGGCATGGCTTCGTGAATACAAATAATAATTTAATGTTATAATTTATAGGATCCAAATGTTAGAGCAGCTTTACAAAACCTACCGCTCAATACCGGATCATCTTGTGATAGCTTCCTTGCAACACCCATGACTTGACCCCACTTCGTCTTGACGTCGGGAAATCGTTCACACCGGAGTTGGGACACGACTCATTGAAATCCAGGCCTATCTGCAGCTGGGAGCAGGACAGAGCTGATGGACGTCAGCAGCGGCTGTAGAACAACCATAAACGAGTCTTCTTTCTCCGCAGTCAGGCGGGACAGCAGCTTTGCAACGCAAGCTTCTTGCCTTCTGTGGGTTTTTAGCGGCTGGGATTCGGAACGCTCTGTAGAAACCATTGAACAAGTACTGCACTCTATCAACCCACAAGTATTTCTTCCAATTCATGATTATTCGCAACTTTTTATGCAGTACGCGCACCAGATCAGAAGCCGCTAAGTAGCAAGGTTGAAAGTTTCAAGACAAATTGAAAAATATAATAACATAGAAAATTAGAATTCAAACCATACCTGTGGCCCAAGCCAATACAGACTGAGCGTTCACGCGAAGAGAACGTAGATCTACGTCAGCTGAGGTTTCCTTAGGATCAGGAGGTGATTCTTGACCCGGATCTGGATCGCGATCAGCAGCACTCTCTGCCTCAATCACGATCATCAGATGCAACTAATTACTTGGAAAAGTAGTTCATTCTTCTTCTTCTTTTCGAGCTACGATTTCCCACGATCCTATCGATCCTGCACGAGTCCGTTCCCCATGCACTCCCAAAGTCCCATGGCATAAGTACGCGGAGTAGTTGGTTTATAACTCAGGGCATGCACCGGGGATATCTGGGGGAAAAGTGGGAGAAAGTGCCGCGAGTCAATCATAGTCGGCCCGGAAGGCCTCGTGTCGCCTCCCGGGTCTATCTCTTAGCCTGTCACCAGGAAACCCTATATATAGGGTTTGACATAACGCTACACATAAAGACCCTATATATAGGGTTAGGACCCCTAAAGAAAGGGTTTGATCAGTCCTCACAACTGGGCACACAATACACACAGTTTCACTTGGTTTCTTTTTGATATTTTCACTGGATTGCCATTGATGTTAGCAGGAGCGCTCCTACGACGTGCGCGAGTAGTGTCGCCGCATTTGCTGCTTCCGACCCACGTGTGGATCAGCTGATGCAGAAACGGCAATGGCGGGAGCGGCAGCTGCGACAGCCGCTGTTGATGCTTCGCCTTCTTCTTCAGGAGCATCCGACGCTGCTGGAACATCGACATCATCATCCTGAGTCGACACCAGGTCGCCAGGAACATTCTCATTGCTCTTCCTCCATCGTGAAAAATCAAACCCTAGATATAGGGTCTAGAAAATGTTACGACAGCGCTGCACTAAAACTAACCGTACTCGAAGAAAACAGCAACAAAATGATCACGGTCTTCAGCAAGAGAACCGTACGTACATTCTACGTATGTAGGCCCAGGCGTCTAGTTGCCATAGCAGCCAAGTGGGCTCTCAAGAGAGCTCAAGATAGAACGCGCGGCTGAAAACCCTATATATAGGGTTTGACAGGCTAAGAGATACGACTCCCTGGCGGACACCTACGAAGAGCAGCCTGTGACGTTTATTTTTTATGACAGAAAATCCGCAAAAATAGTTGGGCTTGTCCCTTTAGCCTTTCGCTGACATGATCGATTCCACAGTACGAGTACGAGTCGTAGATGCATTCTGCTCTGGCAAACGTTTTGCACTTTCGGGAATTAATTATTTCCTCTATTTCACTCGTATCCATGATCCTGCAGTCGACGTCGATCAAGACGACAAGAGTACGAGTACTGAGTGTCGTTCAAATCGCTGACTGAGTGTTGTCTCATCAAATGGAGAGTTGCCTTTGTTCTGTATTGCAGATCAGGTTCTTGAGGGTTTTATGAGGCTGTTGGTGCAGATTTTTCCCTCCTTCTACGTCTGGACAAGATAAGAAACGAACAAATTGATGACACCTTTTGCATTGTGCCACTGTTTGGAGAAAAGCGACATTTGTAGTAAAGTTGTACTGTAGGATAATTTGAGCACGATGTGGGGCTGGCTGGGCAGTCTTAGCCAGCAATCGGCAAACGCATCCTTTCCATACAAGATTGGTGAGGAGAGAACCAGCTTGAGCGAGAAATCCATCTGGAAACTACATGGCGGACAAAAACAGGTATGGTCCATTTTTTTTAAGAATCCGAATCCCGAAAAGAGGCTAGTACATCATAGCATGCCAATGAATATGATAACATGATGCACAAACAAGAATAGAATCTGTAAAATACGAAAATAGAAGAAATAGCATTTAGGAGGCTCCGAACAGTTGCGGGGAGGGGGGGGGGGGGATACAACAAAATAATAGGATCAAATAACCAAATAAGCAAGAGCAAGACTTGGATGAAGAGCCAAGGAATAAATTTAAAAGAAAGGACCAAAAATGTTACATGTTTATCCATAGTTTGTGCCCAACACTAACAGTTATAAGCAAGATGTTGTGAAGTCAGAAGGTGCAACAGCTAGCATAGTACTGACTGATGTGATACTGACATTCAACGACTTGATGATAAGCTCCATCGCGTCTTGAATGCGCAACCCAACGGACTTCCAACTTGGAAGGTTCTAAGTTATGAAATAACTTGAGAAAGGGGATTGTTATTTCATGTGTGTGTTGGACACCAACTACGGATACCATGATTGTAACATTTTGGTCCTTTCTTTTAAAGTTAACCAAATAAGGGTAGTCATAAAAGCATAGCACAATAGAAGCAATTTGAAACTCGGATGTTGAGCCATAAATAAATGTGGAAAGGAAGAGGACATATGGATACGAGTTAAGAGTAACTCTCCATCACTGTAACTGGATACTATATACAGTCAGAAAGTGCAATAACTAGGCACAAAACTGACAAGAGTACTGAGACATTCGACGTCCTGACACCTAGCTTCGACACATCTACGCAGCGCTAACCGACAGCCTTCCAACTTGGAAGGTTCAAGGTTATGGAAATACCAAAGAAGGGAAGGCTTGAACCTTCCAACTTGGAAGGCTGTCTGTTAGCGCTGCGTAGATGTGTTGAAGCTAGGTGTCAGGACGTCGAATGTCTCGGTACTCTTGTCAGTTTTGTGCCTAGTTATTGCACTTTCTGACTGTATATAGTATCCAGTTACAGTGCTGGAGAGTTACTCTTAACTCGTATCCATATGTCCTCTTCCTTTCCACAATAGAAGCAGATTGGCAAAAAAACAATTGCGCTGGGTCGGGTGTCGAATTGTTGAGGCTCAAAGTCTGGTAGCAAGAGTACATAACCCCCCAAGAGTGTGCAACTCCCACATACCCTGCTGTCCCGACAGAATTTCAAGTTGACGTCATTATGATGCAATGCCCCTTGCACCAGTGATTTACAACATGTGCACGGGTGTCAACGCATCACACTTTTTTCTCTGCAATAATTTGTACAGGATCAGATGGGCTTCGGTCCACCACACGTTCCGGATTTCGTCTGATAATCCGTGTACAGTGCGCATTGCGTCATAAAAATGACGTCAACTTGAAATTCTGTCGGGACAGCACCCATAGACGAGTTGCACACTCTTGGGGGGTTATGTACTCTTGCTGGTAGGTATCGGCAAGAGTACATAACCTCCAAGTGTGTGCAACTCCAGCTATGGGGTCTGTGACGGCAGAAGTTCACATCACGTGCCGAACCCGTACACATTATTTGCACCCTGTGGATGATAGATGCAGGGTTGTACGCTACCCCTGTTTTGGGTTCAACTCTTGTGGTCACTTTGCACTGTTTGCCAGCGTAACCTTTTGAACTATGTCACGCGATGTGAACTTCTGCCGTCGGAGCACTGTATAGTGGCTGTGCAGGCAGTTGCACACTCTTGGGGGTTATGTACTCTTGGTATCGGGTGACATGATGTTCCTTAGGGCCGGGTTCCACTGCGGCTCCGCTGCTCCACGGCACTTGGCTGCGTGCAGCGGAGCAGCGCGGTTCCACTGACACTCGCCATTCGCGGTACCGCGGTCGTGGTCCACACTTTTTGATGACGTTTCACCTGCCTGCGCGCGCGCACGCGAAATCAAAAAAATCCTCATGTTCTGGCCTGCGCAACGAATTAAATTTTGAATTTTAAAATTCTGGCGTACAAAACAATGCAAAGTACGGGAAACAGGTCGAGCCGCGACCGCGGCTCGCAGTTTTTGGTCAAGAATCGTAGCGAAAGCTCGCGGTGAGCCGCGGCCTCGCTGCTCCAGCTTGAGCCACGGTCACTATGGTAATGATGACGTTTCAAGCCGCGAAAGACGAGCAGCGGAGCCGCAGTGGAACCCGGCCCTAAGGCCACACCAAGTTATTTCTATCTTTCGCGTCTCCACGCGCGTACCCTTTCGAATCGTTGAACGGAAGAAAAACACTGAGACGAGTCAATCGATGGCTTTTCTGGCGAACATTCTGTAGCCAGAATTGCAGATCAGAGGTTATCAGCTTCTCGATAATCTTGTATTCCTTGCGATGTCTGAAATGGTACAGTCATGTTTTTCGATTTTGACAGCATGTTACATTAACAAGGCGAGGACGCGTAGTGCTCCTGACTACAACCACTATCCGGTTGGCAGAGTCCCACAATTGAAAAACATGTTAAACTACCAAGCAAGGCTTCTGTGGATATATTGTACATACGTGTTTTCACGATGACTGCGTGAACAAGGCGAGGACGCACTGTACGGGAAACAGTGCTCCTGACTACAGTGCGTCCTCACCTTGTTCGCGCTGTCATCGTGAAAACATGTTACCTATCAGGCAAGGCTTGCATATACATGCACCATGTACCATGTACGTAGAAAGTGCGAGCAATGAAAGTTTCTTTCCAAGCCATGGGGGAGGGCCTGCTAGCCAAGCGAGCGGAGATTCCAGGTGTCAAGGACTCCGAGATTTTCCAGGATCGTGATGGATAGGAATTCCACTTAACTCATGTCAAAGTGCAGAAGGAGCCATCCATGAAATCTGTTGCGGTATCGCTCCTGCCCAGTCTGCCAGCTGTCCTGTGCCGACTTGTTGTCGTTTTGCACATAAGTGATAGTTTAGTAGTGCTATTCTGTGTGCAACATGGCTCAGTACACGTAGAATGGAGTTTTGTGGGTTTTTTTTGTTGTTTTTTTCGCTCGCCCGCGTGCCTTTCCCAGGAAATGTCCGACGCGAAACATAGAATTAACTTGATGTGGCCTAAAGTGTTCAGAGGAATTCATTATTATTACTTGCCAGAAAATGAATGGTGACTCGCAAAAGTTCCAATATTTGTATGACCGGCGTAGCAGGACAGAAAATTAGTTATTGCTCTCCTGTCCTTCATCAACATGACACTGGTGACAGTCTTATCAGCCACTCTAACAATGCAACACAACGATACCCAGTAGTTGGAACTAACTGTTACTTAGAAGTACATGTATATCCGAATATTCACTCATGATTATACATCACCTGCAGGACCAGAGAAACGTTCTATTGTTTTCTCTGGTCGTGTGGTCGTATGTGTATTAGGGAGGTTTCGCTCTACGTAATTACGTATGAAAATCCGTATGTCGTACGCGCCGGGGAGCGAGGGCAACTTTCATACGTAAATCTCTCTACGCATTTCCGTAGGAAAGCTCTTTCCTACGTTGGGTCCTCCGTAGGACTTTTTGAAATATTTTTTCGCATTTTCCGGATTTATCCATGGCAACATTCAAGCCGTGCGAAACACAAGGTGCACACGCCGTACACCACGTGCAGAATTGAATGGAAAACGCGGTTTCGGTTCATGGTGCATGCAGTGGGTGCATGCAGTGGGCGCATGCATCCAACGCGTCTCCAAAGCAACAAGGCATGTTGAGCAGTCGTGGAGAAATCACGTAGAGTGAAACCCAACAGCTCTGATTTTTACGTATGAAAATTACGTGCAGTTCCTACGTTATTTTCATACGTAATTTCGTAGAGCGAAACCTCCCTATTATCAAGAGTTCGTAAACCAGAGTGTGCAACTCCGCTTGGTTTGGTCTGCAGCAGAATTTTTGTTGGTTTATGGCCATGTGAACTTGGCCGGGTTTCGCGTCGGCTAAACTCACACTATGCGAAAAAAAGCTGGGGAAAAAGTTATTTCTTTTTTTTTAACAGCAAACAAACTCGTTATGAATGTTGCTTTCTATGACATGCGTTGCGCATTCTACGACACGTGTTGTGCATTCAGAAACAGTTGATGTCAACAAAAAAATTATGGCATTGACCAGACCAGCTGCGGAGTTGCACACTCTGGTTTATACTTTTAACGTACTCCGGATTTTATCCACAGCACTCATATCTGACAGGGACGGGAGAGTTGGACTTTGCCGTCCCACGATTTTATTATTATTTGTAGTAGTACTAATTATTATTGTCCAAAACCGACATGCATGAGCACCTGAACCATTACTATGACGATTACTGGGGGTGTCTGAAAAGTGTGCCGGCATTATCCGCCGATGACTTACATGTGTGGTGAATGGCACCACGAGTACTCTAATTTCAGAAATTTTCGGTGCTCAATATTTTCGGTATGTGGGGCAAAAGTCCAGCTTAGGTGAACAGAAATTTTAGGTACAGAGAAGCAGTTCCCTATTGGATTATGTGTGTTAGTGTTTTTTTTGGTGGATTGAAATTTTAGGTATGAAACAGATGCACCGAAAGTACCGGAAATAAAAGTACGCCGGAAATTTATGAAATTACAGTACATGCTGCATGTTCACACGTACATATTAGGGAGGTTTAGTTCCCACGTAACGGAAACGCGTACGTGGGTGATACACGTAAAGTGGATGAAGGGCACCCACGTTGGGTGATACACGTAAAGTGGATAAAGGGCACCCACGTTGCAATATGCTGTTTAGTCACACGTAATGAAAACTTGTGAAATCTTTGCAGTCGTTTCGATGGAAACGGCATTTATGTGAGCGGGAAAGTTTTGAAAGTTTGAAAACAGATTCGAAATCGACACCACGACAAAAGTAAATTAGTTGTTTTGGTCAATGGTTCTTGCATGTTCTTGTAGCAGCTTTGGATTCTCGTTGTCCCTCTGTGTTTGTCAATCAAGTACATGTCCTCATGGCTCTCGTACCTGTCCTCTGCGAGCAGAGCTATGTCATCTCTAAGTGAAAAACGAACAGTATTCTTTGTTGGGGTTATCTTGGGCGTACTGACCACAACCACATCCTCAACATCAGCCATGACGAAGAAAAGTGAGAGGAAAGATTCAACAACTGCACGGTGTGCTGATATCAAGGATATGAAAAATAATTGGTACACTGTCTTACTGTAAATTCCACGCAGGCTCAGCTTGCACATCGACGATTTCCACAGCTTACTTTTCCACTGGCTGTGGCTCGATGTCCGTCTGGATGTCCTCCAGCTTGTCCTGGGAACCCACACTCACAAATTCTCTCGCCATACTAGAGGCACACTTCAAGCAAACGTTCTGGTAACCTTCCCACTTGGAATGCGGTGGGTCCGTCTGGACACCAACGGACACGAGCGCATCTGGCTCACTGATCAATTCTGTCAAGTCTTCTACAACTGGTGGCAATTCCGACAGTACCGGTACAGGTGATGTGGGTGGCAGCGGTGGTCGTAACCCCAGGTAGCGATGGTACAGCCGCTCTTGCTCCTCTTCCTGGAAACCATAGAAAACAGCAATCGTAAACAGACTCACCGATCGCGCCATTGCATAGAGAAATAACTCTGGGAAACAATAGAACTACATGTAGCGGCCCTTGAAATATTGCGGTCACCTCTGCTTTCGAGTCCCTTGCAGCTTGCAGCATGTTCGGCTGACGCTTCGCAGGAGGTTCCGCGTGCAGAAATACACACGGCACAGCTCTAGTCACCAGCATCCGCCTTGAAGGAGTGCCGAAAATACGAGCCCTGAAGTCTTCCTGAAAAGCCTCCTCCGCGAAATGGCTTGAGCACACAAACGATTTACTACGGAAACTATCAGGCAAATTATCTCTCTTCATAGCGGCTACCCATGGCTCTGCCAAGCTGTCATCTTTCGGAAACCGGGGCAGGCTTATCACAGGAGGTATGATTATTGGAGCCATCAACACGGCAAGAAAGCATGATGACAGCGAATACCCTCTTCTTCCATGCACCAACAGGAAGAAGATACGAAATTCCCGTGTTATGGGCCGGGGGGATCAGGGTTCTAGCCTACAAAATAGCCCATTCTTATTTTTCGCGAACACAGCCGTTTCGTTCATATTCCATGGTACAGTCATACATTAATTGTGTACGTATGTCATTGCATGTACGGCGGACACTACAGTATTGTAGTTAGTTTACATGTGGACTGTACAGGACTGTTGTATGGTAACGCACATGCACACCTTGCTAGCTGCAAGTTCACATGTTTTTTGGCTTACCGTGAAACTACGGAAATATATCATCCAAACCTTTGCAGAGCTACTCCTGAGTATACAACATTGTAGTTTCCGTTCTTATCTGCAAAAATCCAGCCAGTAGATCGTTCTTAAAAATTGGTGAAATTCTAGCCTGGCCGTTCTTCGGCGCTCCGTTCTTCGGCGCCCGACAGTCCTGCTTGCAATATATTTTGTAGCTGAGCTCTGTGGTCTAAAAAATGCATGTGTGCAACTGTTGTTTCCATGCTAGGCTGATGGCACAGAGGTTTCAATTTTCATCTTCGACAAGACGGGTGCCACTGAAGATCAGGTTGGTGCATGTGTCACAATCAAGCCATCCTTTGACATGTAATGAACAAAGCAGGGGGATTCGGAGACTGTTGTTGTGCAGAATCCCTATTGCGTTTGCCACAGGTTTGGGATGATATTATTGATGTACATGACTGTGCATGCCAGCTTCCAACATGCACATCTGGCCTATACAGTTTCCGCCTGTACGGAGAGGGGGGGGGGGGGGGGGCATCACAATGGGTATACAGGCGGAGTGTAGTCAACAGCACTCGATCCCAATGAGCATATGCTTGGTAATGGTTGGTGTAACACGGGTGACATCCAGGTTGATGCTTGGTTGAGGCTACTCTAGTGACTTCCATACAGCTACTTGTAATGACATGCGGCTAGTCAATTCTCTGTTTAGATTTATAACAGTGTTGTTTGTAGGAGCGAATGCTTATGTTTGGCAAATGAATTTTACGATACCAATACGCGGAGCGGCAAAGGCTTGGAAGGGCAAACAAATCACCAGTTGACGAACAAGAATGAATCAGTATGCATGCATGACCAGGTAGTAATGCAAAGAAATGGTGTATGGCCGAATAGACAATTGCATGACCAGGTAGTAATGCAAAGGAATGGTGTATGGCCAAATAGACAATTGAGAGTAGTAATGTATGATGTGAATAGTACCTTGCGAGGATCATTCATGAGATCCCGATTTTCACTCTGATCTGTTCATCTGCAGGTCAAGCTGGCTAGAGCATCATTCTTCCGTTTGAAAACTCTACGCCATCCATGCATCCTGCGATATATTGACGGTGTTGAGGTAAGTATGTGCACGCATCGTTGCCTGCTTGTTAACCACCAGGCCGGCCATGATGCACTGCACATGTGAAGTGTTTTAACAATCCCTTGCTGTAGGAAACACTGAGTGAGCTCTGGCAGGTGGACACATGCACTCACATGTTCAGACTCCTGATGGTTGTGTGTGTGTGTGTGTGTGCGTGTGTGTGTGTGTGTGTGTGTGTGTGTGTGTGTGTGTGTGTGCGGGTGTGTGTGCATGTGTGTGTGCGTTCATGCGTGCGTGCGTGTGCTCTGTCGAGGGCTGACTTTTCCGATATTTTTCTGTTGCCGGTTGCTTGCTAGAGACCATCAGTGTATGATAGTGTCATACAGTGAGGGATTTCAGTTGACACAGCACAAGCGAAGTCTATCAAAAAATTTCCTTTTTCCTCTTTTAGAACCTTCACTCCTGGGTGGCTATGTAGCAATCTCTCCTATTATCCTACTCTAGTAATAGTAGTAGTGTCATGCTTTGCTTTCCCTGGCCCGTGCAGCTCGACACCAAGATCTGTGTAGCTACAGAGGCAGTGGTACCGCTGGTCGATTATCTAGAGGAGCAGAAGGCAACTCTCAGCAGTAACAAGCTCTGCTCTATGATCTCCTGGGGCATACACCAGATTGCTGTAAGGCACAGATATGCGTAAAGTTTCTCTCTGTTTCTCTCCTCTGTCTCTCTCTCTCTCTGTCTCTCTCTCTCTGTCTGTTTCTCTCTCTCTGTCTCTCTCTCTCTGTCTGTCTCTCTCTGTCTCTGTCTGTCTCTCTCTCTCTCTCTCTCTCTCTCTCTCTCTCTCTCTCTCTCTCTCTCTCTCTCTCTCTCTCTCTCTCTCTCTCTCTGTCTCTCTCTCTGTCTCTGTCTCTGTCTCTCTCTCTCTCTCTCTCTCTCTCTCTCTCTCTCTCTCTCTCTCTCTCTCTCTCTCTCTCTCTCTCTCTCTCTCTCTTTGTCTCTCACGACTTACCTGTCTTTATAAATGTAACTTACTCCAGTTCCAAAAAATTACGCCTCGGCGTTTTCACAGGCTTTTGAGATTAGCTCTCTCCTGAGTCTTTTAAATTGCTTCAAGTTCAAATAGGAAAAATGCCACCCATGGGCTCCGAAAGGGGGAGGAGGATGAAGCCCTAGACACTACGCACGCACCACACGAACACTCTGTGTCCCTGGACGATTCTGCTGCGCCATATGACGATCCGTTGGGTTTGACCTCAAGCCAGCGGAAGCACTCCAGTACACGGCATGACACAGGTGAACATCATACATGTCCGAAATGTCACACCACCATCAAACAAGAACATAACCTTGCACGACATATGCGGACTAACAAATGCAAAACATTGGCTGCATCGCAGGCTGGAGCTGTGTCAGCAGTCTCTGCATCACCACCACACGAGACTCCAATGACTTTAGAGGCAAGTACACCAACCATCACACCATCAGACCGGGAAACAACATGTCCACACTGTTTGAGAAAACTCAAATGGAAACAAAACTTGCCACGACATCTACAGACCTGCCCGGTCTACAAATCACTTTCAACCACCTCAGCCAAAGCAGACGGCAGTAGCGGGGATGGTCGGACGACTTCCATGATTGATTCAATGCACTTCAGCCCATCTGTAGGTCAGACAATGACTCCTGGAGATGAATTGCGAACAATCCCGCACGAATCCACTCCCTGTCATAATGAGTCTTTACTTCATGTCCTGAATCAACGGGACATGGACAAGGTAGAAGTCCGGCAGTCCCTACTGCTACCGTCAGCCAAAAACACCAAGGCATGGCACACAATAAACGCTCAGTTGAAGATCCATCTCACTCAACATTTCCCAACCTCATACCTCAAAAACACTAACATCGAAGAGACTCTGGACAAACTAGAGAACTTCATTCACTGGTTTTTCGACCAGAAACCACCACCACCTCCACCAAAACACAAGAATGCAAATAAAAACCGTGCAGTGGAAAAACTCCGGGCTCACAGGCGTGATTTAAAGCGCCAATTTCGTAAGATCAAAAACCCGGACGAAGTACCTGCAGCGCTCAGAAATGAGTATTTTTCAATTGGAAAACAAATCAAGCGTCTTTTGAAACAACAAAAGATGTACGACGATCGATCCCGGAACAAGAGGGACCAGGATGCCTTTCTCAAGGACCCATATGCCTTCGGAAAGAAATTGTTTCAACCAACCAACCATGTCAAACCCACTTTCTCTGACACTACCTGCTTTGAGTACTTCCAACACACATATGCAGACCAGGATCGTGCCACTTCGTACGAATCCTGCCCCAGTGCAGGGAAGCCCCGGGATTGCACCCACCCAGTCGATGAGGGGACCCCTACATGGACTGAATTTCAGAATGTTTTGAAGAAGTGTCGCAACACCTCTGCACCGGGTCCTGACAAGATACCTTACATAGTTTGGAAGCTTTGTCCCTCCCTTCAATCCATTCTTTTCACCATCTTTGGGCGGGTTTGGGAGAGCAAGATCATTCCAAGGCAGTGGCAGGTAGCGTGTATCACACTCCTGGCCAAGGGGGAGGTGTCTGATGATCCTTCGAAATTCCGACCGATTGCTCTAGCGAACACGTCCGGGAAGATCTTTTTCACCTTAGTTGCAAAGCGCCTCTTGAAACATATGCTAGGCAATAAGTTCTTCGATGGTGACAACCAGAAAGGATTTATGCCTGCAAAGGCTGGGTGCTTAGAGCATACATCACTTTGTTATGAGGCGATGCGTGATGCAAAGACGGCAAAACGCCAAATTTGCATTGCGTGGATAGATTTGAAGAATGCATTTGGTTCAGTGCGCCACAATCTGATACAGTATGCTCTAACCCACTACAGCCTTCCTTTGCAATTCAGGAAATTAATTTTTTCCTACTACGACAGTCTTTGCGCTTTCGTCGTACAACCACACACACCCACCTTTAATTACAACATTGGTGTTTTCCAGGGGTGCCCCTTGTCCCCGGTCCTTTTCAATATTTGTTTCCAGCTTCTGCTGGACTCACTTGCAGCCCCTGAATTAAGTTGCCTCTCCTATGATTTTAAATCTGCCCCTTTGCAAGTGTCCCAAACAGCTTTTGCTGATGACTTAGGCCTCTATAGCAAATCTAGTGCAGGTTGTCAAAAACTCATTGCGGTCACTTGGTCACGGAGGACTTTCTCTCGTGGACCCAATGTATGCAGGCGGCGCCGCACAAATGCAAAAGCAGTGCAGCAAAGCTTGTAGATGGCCGGTACAAACCTTACGATCCCTGCCTGACAATGTCAGGGAGGAAGATCGCTTTCATTGACACTGCAGAGTTCAAGTTCCTGGGGCGAAGGCTGCATGCTGATTGCTCTGAGCAGACCCAGCGGGAAGACATCCGTCAACTCACTGTATCTCTCATGCAAAAAGTAGATGGCTCTTGGCTTCAAGACCACCACAAGCTATGGCTTTACCACCATCTTGTAGTGCCCAAGCTTTCTTGGTCTTTCCAGGTTCTTGAACTCACACAAGGTTTTGTACGTGAACTGCACTTTATGTGTTTACCATTTCTGAAGAAATGGTCAGGCCTACCTCGATGCGCAAACTCTGCCATTCTTTTTATTGGCAGTCGCAAACGCTTTGGCTTACGCCTCCACTACCTTCCTACGGTGTGGAAAAAGTGCCAGTCCATCAAATGGCACATTCTTCGATCGAGTGGGGACGCGCGCATGAGGGCGCTGTACACTCTGCGTCGGAGTAAGGATGCGAAGCTGACAAAGCGATATGCGGCGACAATAGAGCTGGAGTGTGCAGAGGCATCAGTAGGTTCAGGGACTCTCCGTCCACCGTCATCTTCAAGTCATCGTGCAGGGTTGGGTGCTCCTGCTCCGAAGCAGCATTCCAAACCCCCGAGGAAGGATCTCCTTCAAACATTTGAGGAGATCAACGCGCAGGAGCAGATTTTGAGGCTGAAGACTCTTCAGGTGCAAGGCAAGTGGTTGGAGTGGACATCGGTGATGTGGCAGGACCTCTCGTGGAAATCCCTTTTGTACGGTGGTACTGGTAAGGATTTGAAATTTCTTCTCGCATCAACCCTCGACGTGCTACAGTCAGACCTCGTTTATCCGGTCCTCGTTTATCCGGATCCCTCGCCATCCGGAAGAAAATCGCTGGTTACCGATGTGCAGCATATGTTATGCATACAACATAACCGGACCTCGCGATCCGCATACCGGTGCATGATTTTGTGTACAAACTGGTTAAAATGTGTACAAAATGCTTCGTCGTATCCGGTTGCATGTGGCTGGCTAGCGCTTGCAGAAGCTAGTATCAAGGAGTTGTACAAGCAAATGAGGTCCTTGACCTGCTGGGTGTGTGCGGACAGCACTCAGTTGCATGCACTTGTCATTTTCTCGCTTGTTTTACATAATGCTAGTTGTACTGCATAGGACCTGTCTACATGTACATGTATGTATGATGTCACTGCTTTTGACATGCCACATGCATGTACAGTATGTGCGTTCAGTTATCCGGTTACCTCGCCTATCCGGATATTTTTGTGGAAAACAGATGTGTGCGGTTAAGCGAGGTCTGACTGTACCTTCTCCGACGAACCTACGCCGTTGGGGAAACACCGTAGTGGATCCGTACTGTAGTTTGTGCCGTACCTGGGCCTGTACTACGCGCCACGTGCTTGGCGCTTGTCGCGTAGCGCTGGACCAGGGACGTTACACCTGGAGGCACGACAACGTACTCGGGGTCATCGTCAGGAACATGCGTGAGGAGATTCGAATCCGCACTGCTGCAAACACCGTACAAACCGAAAATTCAAATGAGCTTGACTTCATCTCGTTTTGCAAGGCGGGAGAGAAGCCAGTTCGCGTTCAGCCCAGACGAAAGTTGGTTACGACTGATCTCCTGTCAGCGGCCTCAGACTGGAAACTTCTTGTCGACTCAGTTAGTGCAAAGATTTCTTTCCCTAGCTGTGTTGCACTTACCACCCTAAGACCAGATATAGTTCTGTACTCTACGAGTCGTAGGATTGTATTCTGGATGGAGTTGACAGTTTGTGCTGAGGACAGATTCAGTGTCAGTAACTCGCGGAAGGACAGGCGGTATGCGGATCTGGCCGATCAATGCCGAGCAAACGGGTGGCAGGTCGTTTCTTTTTCGGTTGAGGTAGGTGTGCGTGGTTTCATCCCGGACTCTCTTCGGAGGGCTCTGAAAGCGCTTGGATTTTCTAATCGAAGAATAAAATTTATTTGTAATTTGTGCAGTAAGACGTCTCTGCGAAGCAGCTACATCATCTGGTTGCGGCGTCAACAAAAACACTGGTCGGAAGATCCACTTTTCTGAGGTACTGTATGTGGGGCTCCGTTTATTGAGGTGCGTTGAAATTTATTCTCTTTATCTTATTATTTCTTTTCTATAATTTCCCCATATGAGTTCCTATCAGTTGCTGTGAACACCTTGAGTGGAGAGCGCTTGCTCGAGCGTTGAACCGGGTTCTTAATCCACCATACCCAGTTCGCAAGGCTGGGCGGGGTTGTGAGCAGGCTTTCATTTCATCTTTTCTTATTATTTCTTATTATTTCTGCTTTTCATCTCATTACAAAAATTCTGCGCTTTTTCTCCATCTGCGCATAAAATCTAGACTGACAACCTGCTTGTTAAAGGGGAAGTTAAGGCAAAAAATAAAATTTCACCAGTTGTAGTCTTCGGGGTGCTGAGTCGAATGGTCGTGGTCCGAGGAAGCTGAGACGCTCCCTTCCTACTTGAATCCCAATCGAACTCGCGCACTTCCACCGAAACTGGGTGACTGCGCCCTACGAGATGGGGATTTGTATGCAAAATGTCACTAAAAGCGCCATTTCGTTCTTATAAAAGCACGGATGACCGCGATTGGCCCATATGTTGTAGTCTTTTGGACGCTGAGTCGACTGGTTTTGGTCCGAAAAGGCTGCGATGCAGCGTTCCTCCTTTATTCCCAATCGAACATGGTTGAACAAGTGGTC
This sequence comes from Sycon ciliatum, assembly GCF_964019385.1. Taxonomy (NCBI): domain Eukaryota; kingdom Metazoa; phylum Porifera; class Calcarea; order Leucosolenida; family Sycettidae; genus Sycon; species Sycon ciliatum. The sequence continues at coordinate 72,425,261 of NC_088643.1, read as the reverse complement.
ACGTGCTCCTGGGTGCCCAAATCACCTGGTCACCACGCCAGCAGGTGACAACTTTCACACCAAGGTTCAACTCGAGTTCAACTCGAGTGACAGGACTGCACCCAAAAAAGGTCAAACAGGCTAGTAAGTTGTACCCTGCAGGCACGGTGACCAGGTGACTGGCGTACGCAGGAGCACGTGACCACTTGTTCAACCATGTTCGATTGGGAATAAAGGCGGAACGCTGCATCGCAGCCTTTTCGGACCAAAACCAGTCGACTCAGCGTCCAAAAGACTACAACATATGGGCCAATCGCGGTCATCCGTGCTTTTATAAGAACGAAATGGCGCTTTTAGTGACATTTTGCATACAAATCCCCATCTCGTAGGGCGCAGTCACCCAGTTTCGGTGGAAGTGCGCGAGTTCGATTGGGATTCAAGTAGGAAGGGAGCGTCTCAGCTTCCTCGGACCACGACCATTCGACTCAGCACCCCGAAGACTACAACTGGTGAAATTTTAATTTTTGCCTTAACTTCCCCTTTAAATCATGCACCTGCTTTCAGGCGTAAAAACCCTGTTGTAGAGGTCTCAGTCCTCATTTGTTAGACTTACCTGTCTTTATAAATGTAACTTACTCTCTCTCTCTCTCTCTCTCTCTCTCTCTCTCTCTCTCTCTCTCTCTCTCTCTCTCTCTCTCTCTCTCTCTCTCTCTCTCTCTCTCTCTCTCTCTCTCTCTCTCTCTCTCTCTCTCTCTCGGGGACGCGCGCATGAGGGCGCTGTACACTCTGCGTCGGAGTAAGGATGCGAAGCTGACAAAGCGATATGCGGCGACAATAGAGCTGGAGTGTGCAGAGGCATCAGTAGGTTCAGGGACTCTCCGTCCACCGTCATCTTCAAGTCATCGTGCAGGGTTGGGTGCTCGTGCTCCGAAGCAGCATTCCAAACCCCCGAGGAAGGATCTCCTTCAAACATTTGAGGAGATCAACGCGCAGGAGCAGATTTTGAGGCTGAAGACTCTTCAGGTGCAAGGCAAGTGGTTGGAGTGGACATCGGTGATGTGGCAGGACCTCTCGTGGAAATCCCTTTTGTACGGTGGTACGAGGTGAATTGCTATTTCTGGACATTGTACATTTCTGGACATTTCGAGTAAAACAATTTTTCGTCGCGTGTAGAGTCAAGTCAGTCAGGTTGATGAAGTTTTTTCTTGCCGTAGTTGACAGCTGGGTTGTTGTAGTTTCTCCTCGTGTCGATGCCTTGTTGATAGCCTTTGCTTGTGAGGCATTTCAACGAGTTTTGTGGTACTATATCGCATGAGAATTTTGAATTTTGAGTAAAATAAAAAGTAATGGACGAATCGTTGGCTTCCCCATGTGCACTCCACTTCAGACGCTGTATAGTGTTGGACCTGTTGGCTGGAAGTGTGAAGAGGCCAACTGCAGTCCACCAATAGAAAAAATTACAAAAATGGTGCAGTATAGGATGCCTATTGACGCTATTTTACTTTCATGTCCAGAATTCCATACACTGAAATTTAGGCCAAAAAATTGGCCTGTCGAAAACGTCCTGCTATAAAGTCTCTGGGATCACAGCACGAGCAATTGTCACATATTTGGAAAGATGAAGGATTAGGCCATACAATAGATACAAAAAGATATGAAAAATGTAAAACACACAGCCTGTGGGGCTCTATTTTATTTTCATGTCCAGAAATTGCTATTCACCTCGTACTGGTAAGGATTTGAAATTTCTTCTCGCATCAACCCTCGACGTGCTACCTTCTCCGACGAACCTACGCCGTTGGGGAAACACCGTAGTGGATCCGTACTGTAGTTTGTGCCGTACCTGGGCCTGTACTACGCGCCACGTGCTTGGCGCTTGTCGCGTAGCGCTGGACCAGGGACGTTACACCTGCTGGAGGCACGACAACGTACTCGGGGTCATCGTCAGGAACATGCGTGAGGAGATTCGAATCCGCACTGCTGCAAACACCGTACAAACCGAAAATTCAAATGAGCTTGACTTCATCTCGTTTTGCAAGGCGGGAGAGAAGCCAGTTCGCGTTCAGCCCAGACGAAAGTTGGTTACGACTGATCTCCTGTCAGCGGCCTCAGACTGGAAACTTCTTGTCGACTCAGTTAGTGCAAAGATTTCTTTCCCTAGCTGTGTTGCACTTACCACCCTAAGACCAGATATAGTTCTGTACTCTACAAGTCGTAGGATTGTATTCTGGATGGAGTTGACAGTTTGTGCTGAGGACAGATTCAGTGTCAGTAACTCGCGGAAGGACAGGCGGTATGCGGATCTGGCCGATCAATGCCGAGCAAACGGGTGGCAGGTCGTTTCTTTTTCGGTTGAGGTAGGTGTGCGTGGTTTCATCCCGGACTCTCTTCGGAGGGCTCTGAAAGCGCTTGGATTTTCTAATCGAAGAATAAAATTTATTTGTAATTTGTGCAGTAAGACGTCTCTGCGAAGCAGCTACATCATCTGGTTGCGGCGTCAACAAAAACACTGGTCGGAAGATCCACTTTTCTGAGGTACTGTATGTGGGGCTCCGTTTATTGAGGTGCGTTGAAATTTATTCTCTTTATCTTATTATTTCTTTTCTATAATTTCCCCATATGAGTTCCTATCAGTTGCTGTGAACACCTTGAGTGGAGAGCGCTTGCTCGAGCGTTGAACCGGGTTCTTAATCCACCATACCCAGTTCGCAAGGCTGGGCGGGGTTGTGAGCAGGCTTTCATTTCATCTTTTCTTATTATTTCTTATTATTTCTGCTTTTCATCTCATTACAAAAATTCTGCGCTTTTTCTCCATCTGCGCATAAAATCTAGACTGACAACCTGCTTGTTAAATCATGCACCTGCTTTCAGGCGTAAAAACCCTGTTGTAGAGGTCTCAGTCCTCATTTGTTAGACTTACCTGTCTTTATAAATGTAACTTACTCCAGTTCCAAAAAATTACGCCTCGGCGTTTTCACAGGCTTTTGAGATTAGCTCTCTCCTGAGTCTTTTAAATTGCTTCAAGTTCAAATAGGAAAAATGCCACCCATGGGCTCCGAAAGGGGGAGGAGGATGAAGCCCTAGACACTACGCACGCACCACACGAACACTCTGTGTCCCTGGACGATTCTGCTGCGCCATATGACGATCCGTTGGGTTTGACCTCAAGCCAGCGGAAGCACTCCAGTACACGGCATGACACAGGTGAACATCATACATGTCCGAAATGTCACACCACCATCAAACAAGAACATAACCTTGCACGACATATGCGGACTAACAAATGCAAAACATTGGCTGCATCGCAGGCTGGAGCTGTGTCAGCAGTCTCTGCATCACCACCACACGAGACTCCAATGACTTTAGAGGCAAGTACACCAACCATTACACCATCAGACCGGGAAACAACATGTCCACACTGTTTGAGAAAACTCAAATGGAAACAAAACTTGCCACGACATCTACAGACCTGCCCGGTCTACAAATCACTTTCAACCACCTCAGCCAAAGCAGACGGCAGTAGCGGGGATGGTCGGACGACTTCCATGATTGATTCAATGCACTTCAGCCCATCTGTAGGTCAGACAATGACTCCTGGAGATGAATTGCGAACAATCCCGCACGAATCCACTCCCTGTCATAATGAGTCTTTACTTCATGTCCTGAATCAACGGGACATGGACAAGGTAGAAGTCCGGCAGTCCCCACTGCTACCGTCAGCCAAAAACACCAAGGCATGGCACACAATAAACGCTCAGTTGAAGATCCATCTCACTCAACATTTCCCAACCTCATACCTCAAAAACACTAACATCGAAGAGACTCTGGACAAACTAGAGACCTTCATTCACTGGTTTTTCGACCAGAAACCACCACCACCTCCACCAAAACACAAGAATGCAAATAAAAACCGTGCAGTGGAAAAACTCCGGGCTCACAGGCGTGATTTAAAGCGCCAATTTCGTAAGATCAAAAACCCGGACGAAGTACCTGCAGCGCTCAGAAATGAGTATTTTTCAATTGGAAAACAAATCAAGCGTCTTTTGAAACAACAAAAGATGTACGACGATCGATCCCGGAACAAGAGGGACCAGGATGCCTTTCTCAAGGACCCATATGCCTTCGGAAAGAAATTGTTTCAACCAACCAACCATGTCAAACCCACTTTCTCTGACACTACCTGCTTTGAGTACTTCCAACACACATATGCAGACCAGGATCGTGCCACTTCGTACGAATCCTGCCCCAGTGCAGGGAAGCCCCGGGATTGCACCCACCCAGTCGATGAGGGGACCCCTACATGGACTGAATTTCAGAATGTTTTGAAGAAGTGTCGCAACACCTCTGCACCGGGTCCTGACAAGATACCTTACATAGTTTGGAAGCTTTGTCCCTCCCTTCAATCCATTCTTTTCACCATCTTTGGGCGGGTTTGGGAGAGCAAGATCATTCCAAGGCAGTGGCAGGTAGCGTGTATCACACTCCTGGCCAAGGGGGAGGTGTCTGATGATCCTTCGAAATTCCGACCGATTGCTCTAGCAAACACGTCCGGGAAGATCTTTTTCACCTTAGTTGCAAAGCGCCTCTTGAAACATATGCTAGGCAATAAGTTCTTCGATGGTGACAACCAGAAAGGATTTATGCCTGCAAAGGCTGGGTGCTTAGAGCATACATCACTTTGTTATGAGGCGATGCGTGATGCAAAGACGGCAAAACGCCAAATTTGCATTGCGTGGATAGATTTGAAGAATGCATTTGGTTCAGTGCGCCACAATCTGATACAGTATGCTCTAACCCACTACAGCCTTCCTTTGCAATTCAGGAAATTAATTTTTTCCTACTACGACCGTCTTTGCGCTTTCGTCGTACAACCACACACTCCCACCTTTAATTACAACATTGGTGTTTTCCAGGGGTGCCCCTTGTCCCCGGTCCTTTTCAATATTTGTTTCCAGCTTCTGCTGGACTCACTTGCAGCCCCTGAATTAAGTTGCCTCTCCTATGATTTTAAATCTGCTCCTTTGCAAGTGTCCCAAACAGCTTTTGCTGATGACTTAGGCCTCTATAGCAAATCTAGTGCAGGTTGTCAAAAACTCATTGCGGTCACGGAGGACTTTCTCTCGTGGACCCAATGTATGCAGGCGGCGCCGCACAAATGCAAAAGCAGTGCAGCAAAGCTTGTAGATGGCCGGTACAAACCTTACGATCCCTGCCTGACGATGTCAGGGAGGAAGATCGCTTTCATTGACACTGCAGAGTTCAAGTTCCTGGGGCGAAGGCTGCATGCTGATTGCTCTGAGCAGACCCAGTGGGAAGACATCCGTCAACTCACTGTATCTCTCATGCAAAAAGTAGATGGCTCTTGCCTTCAAGACCACCACAAGCTATGGCTTTACCACCATCTTGTAGTGCCCAAGCTTTCTTGGTCTTTCCAGGTTCTTGAACTCACACAAGGTTTTGTACGTGAACTGCACTTTATGTGTTTACCATTTCTGAAGAAATGGTCAGGCCTACCTCGATGCGCAAACTCTGCCATTCTTTTTATTGGCAGTCGCAAACGCTTTGGCTTACGCCTCCACTACCTTCCTACGGTGTGGAAAAAGTGCCAGTCCATCAAATGGCACATTCTTCGATCGAGTGGGGACGCGCGCATGAGGGCGCTGTACACTCTGCGTCGGAGTAAGGATGCGAAGCTGACAAAGCGATATACGGCGACAATAGAGCTGGAGTGTGCAGAGGCATCAGTAGGTTCAGGGACTCTCCGTCCACCGTCATCTTCAAGTCATCGTGCAGGGTTGGGTGCTCGTGCTCCGAAGCAGCATTCCAAACCCCCGAGGAAGGATCTCCTTCAAACATTTGAGGAGATCAACGCGCAGGAGCAGATTTTGAGGCTGAAGACTCTTCAGGTGCAAGGCAAGTGGTTGGAGTGGACATCGGTGATGTGGCAGGACCTCTCGTGGAAATCCCTTTTGTACGGTGGTACTGGTAAGGATTTGAAATTTCTTCTCGCATCAACCCTCGACGTGCTACCTTCTCCGACGAACCTACGCCGTTGGGGAAACACCGTAGTGGATCCGTACTGTAGTTTGTGCCGTGCCTGGGCCTGTACTACGCGCCACGTGCTTGGCGCTTGTCGCGTAGCGCTGGACCAGGGTCGTTACACCTGGAGGCACGACAACGTACTCGGGGTCATCGTCAGGAACATGCGTGAGGAGATTCGAATCCGCACTGCTGCAAACACCGTACAAACCGAAAATTCAAATGAGCTTGACTTCATCTCGTTTTGCAAGGCGGGAGAGAAGCCAGTTCGCGTTCAGCCCAGACGGAAGTTGGTTACGACTGATCTCCTGTCGGCGGCCTCAGACTGGAAACTTCTTGTCGACTCAGTTAGTGCAAAGATTTCTTTCCCTAGCTGTGTTGCACTTACCACCCTAAGACCAGATATACAGTCCATTTCAAAACTATAGACGCGTACCTAGGCAAAAACCGTTATGCCAGCATCTATACCACATAAAATCTGTGATCACTTTGTGCATAAATTTTTCCAAATTGGGCGTCTGTCATCCAATCCTTTAGAAACTATATGAGAGTAATTGTGGAGCGATCCTGAGCAATATTCCGAAACTATTCTCAAAAGGTTCCAGCCAAATTTGAAATATTTCAAAAACCCTACGCGTCTATAGTTTTGAAATGCACTGTAGTTCTGTACTCTACGAGTCGTAGGATTGTATTCTGGATGGAGTTGACAGTTTGTGCTGAGGACAGATTCAGTGTCAGTAACTCGCGGAAGGACAGGCGGTATGCGGATCTGGCCGATCAATGCCGAGCAAACGGGTGGCAGGTCGTTTCTTTTTCGGTTGAGGTAGGTGTGCGTGGTTTCATCCCGGACTCTCTTCGGAGGGCTCTGAAAGCGCTTGGGTTTTCTAATCGAAGAATAAAATTTATTTGTAATTTGTGCAGTAAGACGTCACTGCGAAGCAGCTACATCATCTGGTTGCGACGTCAACAAAAACACTGGTCGGAAGATCCACTTTTCTGAGGTACTGTATGTGGGGCTCCGTTTATTGAGGTGCGTTGAAATTTATTCTCTTTATATATAAGTTTCCGTGCATGGCACGGTAAGTGAAGTTAGCAACCCACCAACAATTACATTCCTAACATAATTTGCACGTACTTGCCATAGCGCATCACGTGCCCGTGCAGAACACGCACTCCGAACTCCCGCGCCCCGGCACGGGACCACGCGGAGCATGCGCATTACTCCGGCTCTCGATGCTGCTTCTTCTTCATCCTTGCTGCGCCAACAGTCAGATCGCTTGACAACCTTGGCCAGTTTTTGAGCTTGCTCTTCGCTTTGCTGTGCTGACGGTCAAATTGTTTGACTATCGCGGCCAGTTTCTGATCAATATCCGATCAACCAGGTCTCTGTCAGTGAGCGATGTCCAGCCAAAACGCTCCGTTTGCTTTGCTGCGCTGACGCAGTGACGGTCAAATTGTTTGACAATCGCGGCCAGTTTCTGATCAATATCCGATCAACCATGTCTCTGTCAGTGAGCGATGTCCAGCCATAACGCTCTTTGCTTTGCTGCCTTGACGGTCAAATTGTTTGACAATCGCGGCCAGTTTCTGATCAATATCCGATCAACCATGTCTCTGTCAGTGAGCGATGTCCAGCCAAAATGCGCTCTGCTGAGCTGCGAAACGCACTGGCATCCCGCAATTATTTAGACCCGACAGGAACAAAACCTACTCTGCGGACTCGCCTGCTCGAGTTGAAGTTGGCTCCAGACTACTGTACGCGAGGACTTGGCCGCTCCGGCAGCGGAGCAGAACCTAGCCGAGGCAACTGCAGCCCCATCCCTGGCCTGGGAGACTTTAGTCGGGAGGAGGTTCGCGACGCTTGGAGCACGTATTGTGCGACTGACGCAGCAGCACACCCCTCCAGGGCCCCCGGAGCTGTTTTCGCACCAGCCCATAATCTTGAAGATGGCTCGGAAATTTAGGTCCCTGATGCTGAGCTCTCCTCTCTAAAGCTGACACGAAGTATGCCTGGCGGCTTTGGTCTGTTTCCCCTCATGTCTGGCCCCGGCTTGGCATTTTTTGGAAGGTTCGTACCATGTAGATAAGGCACCACCATTTGGCCTTAGATCCTCCCCTTTCCGTTCAACAGACCGGCTGATGTGGACTCTCAGCCCAACGGCGACTCTGCAATGATCCTGCTAAGTCTCTTACTCGTCTTCGAGTACAGCGCTTCCGGACTCTCAGCCCATCTACCGACGCAGTGCTGACACACCCTGCACAGTCCACCCTCCAGCAGTTGACGACGCAACCATGGACCTCATCCGCCAGGGCCTGGCGGCCAGTTCCAGCATAACATGCGCTTCGTTGCCGCGCTCCGAACACTTGTCGCCCTGCGCCAGGGCAAGCCACACTCAGGGACTGATCAGTGCCGGCAGCATTGTTCCAGATCCTGTACTTTGAGCGCATTGCCCACTGTGCTAATGGCTAGCCGCATTGGACGGCACTCACATCAAATGCAGTGTAATAGTAATGCAGATAAATCCTGTTTGGGTCAGGTTGTCAGCGCTGCCGGACTCGCATCCCAACTGCCGAAGTGGTGCCGACACAACCAGCGCAGTCCACCCTCCAGTAGTTGACGACGCAACCATGGACCTCATCCGCCAGGGCCTGGCGGACAGCTCCAGCATGGCATGCGCTTCGCCGCAGCACTCCGAACGCTTGTCGCCCTGCGCCAGGGCAAGCCAACCTCAGGGACTGATCAGTGCCGGCAGCATTGTTCCAGATCCTGTACTTCGAGCACATCGCCCACTATGCTAATGGGCAGCCGCATTGGACGGCGCTCACATAAATTGCAGTGTAATAGTAATGCAGATAAATCCTGTCTGGGTCCGGTTGTCAGCGCGTCTGGACTTGCAGCCCAACTGCCGAAGCGGTGCCGGCACAACCAGCGCAGTCCACCCTTCAGCAGTTGATGACGCAACCATGGACCTCATCCGCCAGGGCCTGGCGGGCAGCTCCAGCACAACATACGCTTCGCTGCAGCGCTCCGAACGCTTGTCACCCCGCACTAGGGCAAGCCATACCCAGTGACTGATCAGTGCCAGCAGCATTGTTCCATATCCGGTACGTTGAGCGCATTGCCCACGATGCTAATGGGCAGCCGCATTGGACGGCACTCACATCAATTGTAGTGTAATAGTAATGTAGATAAATCCTGTTTGGGTCAGGTTGTCGACGCTTCTGGACTCGCAGCCCAACTGCCGACGCAGTGCCGACACAACCAGCGCAGTCCACCCTTCAGCAGTTGACGACGCGGGCCGCAACTTTGGACGATCTGGCTGGCGTACAGCACTACCTGCAGTCCACCGTGCCTAGCCCGCACAACCGCGCCATGCTCTGGAGCGCCGTGACTCTGGCCTTCCACGGGCTGCTCAGAGTCAACGAGTACACCTTCACGGCACGGGGCGCCGGCCTTGAGTACAGCGATGCGACCATGTACCCAGACCGCGTGGAGCTGCGCCTGCGTGCGACAAAGACGAGCCAATACGGCAGCGGCCAGGACATTAGCGTCAGGAGGACAGGCTCGCCGACATGCCCGCACACGGCAGCCACCAGCTACCTAGCAGCCCGTGGCTCGGCACCTGGCCCGCTCTATCGCTATGATGACGGCACGCCCCTGAAGCCGCATAACATCAACAGGCTACTACAAACAGCCTTGCCTAACAAAGACGTGCGCAGCCACAGCCTCAGACGAGGCGCTGCAACGCTGGCAGGCAAAGCTGGCGTGCCTGAGTACGTGCTGAAGACCGCCGGCAGGTGGCAAAGCTCTGCCTACCTCCGCTATGTCCGCACCCCTGTCGCAGACAGAGCATTGCCAGCGGCATTGTTCTAGTCTCTGCCCGTTATGCTAATGGGTAGCCGCATTGGACGGCCCTAGCAACAGCTGTAGTGTACATATGATATACCTATTATACTATAACTATAGTAACGCTACTATAACTATAGTAATGCCGATAATTCCTGTTTGGGTCATGTTGTATTTTGGGAGAACGGTAGGGATCGTGGGTCAGGCCGGCATTGAGCCAAGTGCGCCTACATGTGCTCACAAGTGCATCCCTACCGTATGCGTGTATTGACACGCCGGGCAATTGTTGCCCCCATTTGCCCTGGCATTGGCCAGTCTAACGCACATTGGTGCTTGCGATATTACGGCATTGGTCCATAGTATTGCATACTGCATGCGGCAATTGTTGCCTGCGATACTACGGCATTGGTCCATAGTATTGCATACTGCATGCGGCAATTGTTGCCTATGCCCTGATAATACAACGCGTAATAGCTCCCAAACAGGTCGGCTTGTGTGGTTGTTAACTTATTATTTCTTTTCTATAATTTCCCCATATGAGTTCCTATCAGTTGCTGTGAACACCTTGAGTGGAGAGCGCTTGCTCGAGCGTTGAACCGGGTTCTTAATCCACCATACCCAGTTCGCAAGGCTGGGCGGGGTTGTGAGCAGGCTTTCATTTCATCTTTTCTTATTATTTCTTATTATTTCTGCTTTTCATCTCATTACAAAAATTCTGCGCTTTTTCTCCATCTGCGCATAAAATCTAGACTGACAACCTGCTTGTTAAATCATGCACCTGCTTTCAGGCGTAAAAACCCTGTTGTAGAGGTCTCAGTCCTCATTTGTTAGACTTACCTGTCTTTATAAATGTAACTTACTCTCTCTCTCTCTCTCTCTCTCTCTCTCTCTCTCTCTCTCTCTCTCTCTCTCTCTCTCTCTCTCTCTCTCTCTCTCTCTCTCTCTCTCTCTCTCTCTCCGCCATTCCTCTCGCCCCCCTCTCCCATGGTGCTTGCTGTGTACGCCGATCCCGAGACCCTTGGTCGGGGGAGTCCACTGCATCTCACCAGCGCAGCTCATGTAGCGCCTACACACCCATTGTTGTCTTTTTTGTTTCGTCTTCGTTTTGTCTCCCCTTCTTCCGTAGGTATGTGCAATGTGATAAAAAAAAAAAAAAAAAAAAAAAAACCAGTAGCTGTACTGTGCTTGGGCAGCATGCACTGCCAATGCTACCAGTAGCTGTACTGTGCATGGGTAGCATGCACTGCCACTGCTACCAGTAGCTGTACTGTGCATGGGTAGCATACACTGCCACTGCTACCGGTAGCTGTACTGTGCATGGGTAGCATGCACTGCCACTGCTACCGGTAGCTGTACTGTGCTTGGGCAGCATGCACTGCCACTGCTACTGTAGCGTTGGTCACGCGTTGGTCACGCTAAAAGCTCAGCATTTGCGTATACGCTCAGCGTACTGTTCATTACGACGTTCGTTCTACCATACAACGGTCGCATGACAGTACGTTGCTGTTTGTGATTATTTTCCATAAATTGTGTTTATTTTATCTTTCACAATGAGTTCAGAGTTTTATTGCTAAAGACAGTTTTGCCTTTCTAGAGAGAGAGAGAGAATAATTGTTAATGTTAGTTAGTTTCGAGTTGTTAGGTTGTTTTGCCTCCAGGCCCGCTACACTACCGGTAGCTGTACTGTGCATGGGTAGCATGCACTGCCACTGCTACCAGTAGCTGTACTGTGCATGGGCAGCATGCACTGCCACTGCTACCGGTAGCTGTACTGTGCATGGGTAGCATGCACTGCCACTGCTACCGGTAGCTGTACTGTGCATGGGCAGCATACACTGCCACTGTTACCGGTAGCTGTACTGTGCATGGGCAGCATGCCCTGCCACTGCTAGTTCTAGTGTACTAGCCTAGTGAATGGCACATGCTCTGCTGTCGGGACTGCACTCTGCAGTGCACAGTCTGTGCTGTGCTTGACTCGACTGCAGCAGGCAGAGTGCAGAGCGGCGGACTGTTTTAGTTCAGTGCTATGCTGGTAGACCCTCTAATGACTGTAAATGCATGAATGCGATTGTGACAGGCACCATGTCACTGTATAGGTATCCATGGCATTGGCTGGATTTCTTTAGTGACGACTGTATTACTCCCCCAGTCCCTGCCCCCAACAACAGAAAAAGAAATACTCCCTGTTTCCAGCAGTTCACTTGCATACCAGTGTCATGGTTGTTGTCTCTTCTTACCATGAATGTTCCTATATGTATTTTCTGATTCTGATCCAATGCACTAAAATACCCTCAGTTTGGTGAGTCTGCTATTCGATGATGCCGAGACCTCTGGTCAGTTGAGCATGGCAGACCTCACCAGCACCGTCTCACTGCTGACTCCATGCTAGCCCCATGTACTGCTGACTCCATGCTAGCCCCATGTACTGCTGACTCCATGCTAGCCCCATGTACTGCTGACTCCATGCTAGCCCCATGTACTGCTAACTCCATGCTAGCCCCATGTACTGCTGACTCCATGCTAGCCCCATGTACTGCTGACTCCATGCTAGCCCCATGTAATGCTGACTCCATGCTAGCCCCATGTACTGCTGACTCCATGCTAGCCCCATGTACTGCTGACTCCATGCTAGCCCCATGTACTGCTGACTCCATGCTAGCCCCATGTGCCTGCCGGTGAGTTTGTGTACCTCGTATAATTATAAAAACTGACATTATTTTTATGTTGGCTGCTGCTATGCAGGTTCAACCAGAACTTTGGCATGCTGGGAATCTTTGATTTGCTGCATGGCACGGACAGTCACTTCCGTAAATCAAAGTCGTACGAGCGCCACTCCATGCTACTTGGCACCACCCCAGCCAACGTTTTGATTCCGGACGAACCGAAGAAATGCCAGTAAAAAGGTTAAGTCTGCAGTGCATGTGTGCATCCTCACTGCTGTTGCTAGTCTCCTCACAGTCCACCCTTGACCGTCCCATTCTCCAGTTTCAATGCTAGTATCATCACTACTCTACATGTATATGTATTTTAGCATATCCACCATCAATACTGGTCACATGACAAATTATACTTACCACCCTCACTACTTCAAGTATGCCGCTGATATTATTATTTTTATTCACATAGCTATGGGTTTTTTGTGCCCAATTCACTAGTGCCCTAGCTCGGCCCAATGTTCTATAATGGGTGGTTAACGACATCGCACTTTTCAATCTTCCAGTCTTATCAGTGACGATTCTCATAGCCAATGTTCATTTTTCCAAGCCATCACCAAGAAGTTCATTTTCTTTCTTAGCTAGGCACACCCAACACACACACACATGCACATACACATACACCCCCCCCCCCCACACACACACACACACCAGCGAACCCTCCCTCCCCCCCCCCCCCCACACACACCTCTATCCCCGCCCCTCGCCCCCCACACACACACACACCGGCACTGCCCCCCCCCCCACACACACACACCTGCCCCCCACCCCACCGAGAAACGTTTACACGCAGACTGAGCCGTAATTTTCTCACGATACCAAGGCACTAACAAACCAGTTCATCACACATCCCTCACAATCTGTCATGTCAGTTGATGATAACACTCTAACTTACTGCAGTATGCGATGTCTGAGTACTGCCAGCATAGCACAGTGTTGGTTGTGTTCACGTAGGTGTTCATCAGTTTGACGATGTTTACCACACAGGTAAGCCATGTCACAACGAGGACATGCCTCGATGTTGTCCAGGTCATAGCAGACAAAACATGCCGCTACACGTGGACACCATTCCTGTAGTGCAATGTGGTGATCATTGCTCACTAGGCCTCTCTTGGATTGATGATGTAGGGCAGCAATGAGAGAGTAGTATAGTAGAGACAGGTCTCTAGTTTGTGGTGGAAAGTACACAATTCCAGACACTGAGAGACCAGTTGCACAATTGCTTGGCAGGCAAGCTCTGAGATCCTTAACAAGTGACTTCAACGCTGGGAAGAGTGTGGAACTAACAACATTCGCAAAGAGAGTATTCTAGAGCAAAGCACACAACAAAGAAAAGCGTAGAAAAGAAAGTCACTGAACTAAGGCCTGTACAGTCGAAACAGAGAACATCATGCACAATAATAACAAATCAGGCTGATATAGCAGAATGGAACAAATTCCACTTCACCAGTTTACAATGTTCAAAATTATCACATTCCCCTCTGTGTGTTCTTCAAGAAATCAACCTTAGAGAGACAGACACTATACAGTAGATCATTACTGAGTACACTGGTTTGCAATACAATGTTCCATTCAGAGTGGAGTGTGGATGAAAAACAGTTATGGTAACCTGAACTGTGTACACTGCACTACCAGCTTACCTCCAAATTGAGCATTGCTCTAGCCATCAGAATACAAGACTGCATCACTTCAAGATCAGGTACCTTGTTCTGGCTACAGTTGTTAATCAGTGCTGTTGTGTGATCTGCTGGATTTGAGCCATGACACCATCTCCTGACATAGTCCATCACAATGTTGTAGGGATGCTGTGCTGGTAGAGTGAGACCCGTTGGAGTTGTGTGTGCCCTTCCATTAACTACCAAGGATATGTACAGGTTGTAGTAATCATCACCCAAGTACATGTCCAGTAGTGTGGTTACTGTGTCATCATCCATGGAGTGCAGGTACCGTTGTAACCGAAGAGCAGACACAGTAGTGTGGTCGTCATAGGTATTGACCGTGCGGCTGATAGCAGTTGGTACATGTTTCCACTTGCACAGTGGTATACCCAGTGGTGTAATCAATGATGGTGAAATAATCCACTCACTGCTGCAGGAACTTGACATGACCTTGCCCAGGATCACAGCAATGCATTGTAGCAGAAAACCGTACATTATAGCACATGACCTGACTGCACCATCCTGTGATAGGAAGCGTGATGACATCACTCTCTCAGCAAGGTCTTCTACCACCTGTACATTGGGTATATCCTTGTTTAGCAGAGTGGAACAATACAGTTGAATGAGTTTCAGGGCACATTCAGTGACACCTGTTGCAAGACCCATTCCCAGTGTTGTTGTAACACGCTGGTACACCACCTGCAGACGGGATAGTGTTTCCTGGCTGGGCTCAACCTGTCCTTCCCTGCAGTCGATGTCCAGAGACATGGATAGCCTGCATGACTCAAGAGAAAGTTGCATCAAAGGTAGCTGCAGCGGTGACTCCACTCCTGTCGGTTCTTGTTCAGATTTCTCCAGGAGCATTTGGGTTCTGGAATCCAAACTCTCAAAAGTGACATCAGAATCTGCAATGCTTGGACTGTAAATACAATACAGGACCGAGCTGCAAATGCCCTCAGCTTGAACGGATAGCGGTGCTTTCTCCAATCTTTGAATCCTGTCCCCAAACCCTCCATCAAATGCTGGTTTCCCACACAAGAGAACTAGGATACCCGACCACTTTGCTAATCCAGAGAAAGGAAGCAAGTCATCGCCAGACAAAACATCAACAACAGACAATGCCATCTGTATATTCACCTGTTCCTGAAGCAATTGGTAACTCCAATACACTGCTTTGTCTGCACCACACCCTCTACAGCCATCAACTTCCTTCACAAAGCCCAGGAAATGCTTGCACATTCGCCGTTGGTACATGTGTTGCTTGTCTTCTGGGCATTGGTAACGACCAAACTCGGCGATAAATGGTTGTAACGAGTAGCGATCCAAACACGAATTGTAATCTAGGAAACAAATCTTGATCAACGGATCAAAACGTAGAAGATGAACCACATCAACATCATCACCTACAAAATCCACCATCACACAAGCGCATTTAGATGAGAAGGAGGAGTGCAGTTGAGATAGAGCATGGAATGATTCTTTGTCATCCTGACGTAGTGTGTTGTATGCTACTTTCAACAGCTGCAGAATTCGATGATTCGGTTTCAGACCATCATCGTTGAACACATCAAGACCAATCTTCTTGAACAACGATAGCAGCCTGGTTGGAGTTAATCGACCACCTTGTAGAAGACCAGCTGTAATGCGTACAGCAAGTGGAACATTTCCACAATGATCCACTAACCTCTGTGCGTCTTCGATGCTTAGACTACCTTCAACACATAGACCATGGAGAAGATCAACAGCACAAACCTTTGTCAGACCATCAAGACGGTGTTGTTGTAGTTTAAACTGGGCAGCGTGTAGGTCAAAGTAAACACGACTTGTAGGACATGGACATGGGGTTGTAGTCGAAGTAGTTGCTCCACAACATCTTGTAGTTGGAGATCTTTATCAGCACCAGCCTGGATAGCATCCTCGGCATTGTCTAGGATACATAACATGTGGTGTTTGCCACCATCATCATCCCTGCCATCAGTTGATTTCGTTGTCTTGCCAGTAGTTTCAGATGAAGCTGGGTTTGTTTCGAGTCGGTTTTGAATCATTGCCTGGACAGCGTCAACACCAGCTACACCGCGTAAGTCAAAGAACTCCACACGACAACCAGCACTGCGACATACATGTCCCACAGCAATGGCTACGGACGTCTTACCAAAACCAGCTGGTGCCACAAGACTCTGCACTCGTGTAGGTGATGACTTGGACTTTGTTGTGAGAATGTTGTGACTGATCTCTGTAACAATGTCATTCCTGCCAGTGAAATGTCGGTCTTTGTCCGGTAGAGATGACTGGCTTGAAGTTGTTGATCTTGTTGAATCCTGTGTTGTAGCCAATGTTGTATTGGATGTTGCACCCGTTTTAGTTACATTGGCGGTTGTTTCAGCTGGTGCTGGTTGTTTGAAGATTGGCTCACATCTGTTGGACGTCCGTTGTTGGTCTGCCTGACAAGCTCCCACTGTGTGCTGCAATGGCTGCGTTTTCTGCTTGCCAACTGTTGTCATGGTGATACCTACCAAGGAAACAGAAAGTATGAATAAACCTATTGCAAGTTTTAAATCTTTTTCAAAAGGGATGTATGACCTACTTCCTTTGTTAAGCGAAACTTTGTTGCATTTTTTTACAGTTCCGTCAAAAGCATTCAATGGCTACAACACAGTTTGCAGAGGGGAGAACAGAGCAGCATACGAGAAATAGTAGTTTATAGATGTCACACAGTTTGTTTCGAAGTGGTCCAACTTCTCTCTTCATCTGAATCCGATCACAACTCATTCCCTGCATTGAGTCTGCTTCCTCGCTGACTCCCGTCTGCAGTGCTGACACACTGACAGCTCACGCTCTGTAAACATTAAAATATGCCGAGAAAATATTTGATCGTACTTTTTTGCTTGAACTGTGAACTTGACGATTTGCACGGTGCCGCTGCCGGCAGTTTTTCTCTCCGCCGCTCTCCAGAATCCCATGGAAGATGCCATAGCGGCACAACCAAAACTTAATGTGTTTCATCTTTGCAGTGGGGTTCTTCTGCCAGCACGCTTCCAAAGCCTGCAGAACTTCTGAGCTCCTTTTCTGGTTTCATTCACCATCGGTGACACGTCGGTCTGCAGGCTGTGGAAGAACGCCAAGTCGTCCGCGTTGAGATCGGGGTTTTGTCCAGCCTGAACAAAAACCTGAATGTCAAATCCTTTCGCTTTCCCCTGAAAACCTGAATGTCAAATCCTTTCGCTTTCCCCTGTCCTGCAAACACACCCTTATTGATTTTTGTTGTGTGCGGACACAAACCATCGTGCTGGTACAGCAGTGGCTGGCCGGCTCCTGGGCACTTCTTCGAGCCACGCGGCTTTTCAAACTTCCATTTCCCAGACCCAACATTTCCACATGGTTGGACGCATACAGTCAGACCTCGCATAACCGCACACATCCGTTTTCCACAAAAGAAATCCGATAGGCGAGGGAACCGGATAATCGAACACACATACTGTATGTATGCATGGCATATGCTGTATATCGGTAACTAACAATAATTATTTTCTTCCGGATGGCAAGGGATCTGGATAAATGAGGACCGGATAAGCTAGGTTTGACTGTACCAGCATCACAGGTTGTGTATGCTGCATCCTCGTGAAACCACCACATTTTCTGTTGCATGCTTGTCATGCATCATGTAGAACCACTTCTCGCCTCCATGTGTCACGTTTTTCAGGTCGGAGAATTTCATGGTCTGCTCATTCAATTGGGAGAGGACAAATTTCATGCGCTTTATTTTAAGCGCCGGTTGTCAAATCCGGCTTGATGTATCATCGCCGTCTCCGCATCTGAAGCACCTTGCACCTAGTTCAAACAGTCACAGGTGAGACATTTACTCCTTCCCTTACCAGCTTGTTGGCTAGTCAGTTCAACGACAATCGACCCCAGTTCTGATTGTTTACAACAATCAGCTTTTGTGCAATTTCAGTGGTGAACTTTTGACCGTCTCCTCGGCCACACTGGGTGCGTTCGATTCCTGCCATGAATTGATTCATGAATGGAATCTTGTCGTTTGATTTCATGTCATGTAGCCCTGGAAACGGTTTGGAATGCATTCACCCTAACATGGGGTGATGTGAATAGCCAGGGACCATTCATGAATGGATTCAACATCGTTTCGCGGTCATAACTCAATCGAACGCACTCAACTCTTTCTGCTTGCGTGACCAGTTGAGTTCCAACACTGGAACGTCACTTGATACTTGCTCATGGTACCACTTGAGCTGTTTGTAAACAACAGTTACCTTGAGATTTAGAGAAGGGAAGGCTGGGCAGGGCGGCGCAAACAGATTCTTTGTCAGCGGTCTACCTCCCGTGAGTTCTGCGGAATGAAGAGTGACGTCCTTTTGATTGGGGTCTTCATGTCTTTTTGTCCGGTGCGCACAGTAACTGGTGTTGTTGGCGGTGATATGCTTTTCAGCACACGAGCGGCTCTATCCCTAACTCTTTCTTTCTTGCCAGGCATATTTGCAATCCCTCTGCGCCAAGGAACGAACCACAATGATTGTTAAGAAGGCTCTGTTCCTCATTTCTCACTTCGGTGTCGTGCACCTGTGCGTGTGTTCTGGTGACATCCTGTCAAGACAGGGCTATACTTCTTAAATTTTTCGAAAGGACTCCACGCATATCGGAGGTTCTAAGCCTATCAGAGTAATGGCCGTCACCATGGCTACCCTATCTGGGGGGGGGGGATAGATCACCGACATGTGTGTCTATTGCCTATAGAAAGATCATAAACGGAACACTAAAACGCTATCCGAGTTCAAAACCCTATGTAGAAGTTTTGCTTAACTGGACGGAGAAAGTAAGTTAAAAAATCATAGTACTGGTAGTGTTCTCAGACTGTTCTGTTCACTGAGCAATGATAGAGGGATAAGTTCACGTTCAAAAATAATGCCCCGGTTGCAGCTATTACAAACAAGAACCCCGGGCTTATCTCCTACCAGTGGTTGTACTAGAACTCTATGACTAGTAACAAAGTTATGTTCCACCGATAGAGGATGTACCACAATGGTGTTGATGCCTATGTTGACTTAGTGAGATCTTTTGGAGGTCATAGAATAATGGCTTGTAGCCTTGGGCTCAATAATTCCATGGAAATGTTCAAATTTAACTCTGCCGCCAAAGTACCTTGCAATCTTCTCTCTCCAAGGACTACTATACTTAGTCTCAGTTGAACATTTTGTCTGGAAAGTGGTATTCTCTGGAATGCTGCACTATAGCTGCGGCCGGCGTAGCAATGAGACCAACTGACTCCGACTAAAGCAATGTTTGCGATTTCGAAGTAAACTGCAGAACTTGAGAAAAACAAAACTCATCAGCAGCTACGATGCAAAGCAATAATAGGAACTTCACTCGAAAAATCATATTCGAAAGTTTCGCATGAAACGCTATTTTTGTGAACCGGGAAGGTTTCAGAAACGACCTGCGAAAGTTTGAAACATAAATTCCAAGGCAATCCAAAGGCAATGCCGCTAGGGGTTACCGGGTGTTAGCGGCCGTCGTGAGTTCCCTTCAGGAACGGACACGATAAATTACTTTTTACTTTACCTAAACCAAAGTTAAAGCTATGATTGAAGTTTGGAAAATGAACAACTGAGCAGTCACAGAAAGCAATTCAAGTATGAATGGGGACGGTGTGGTTTCCGTCCAGCACTGCACTATTTGGTGCATAGATGCGCGTGCGAATTGAAGTGCATGGCGGTACAGGATGTGCACATGCATGGCGCCGTGTGCATGGATGTGCTGCACGGCATGCATGTCGGGTGTGCCTGCTTGCACAACTCACATGCTTTCACCGTCACAGCTTCTACAGTGAGCGTGCAATTCACTCGATTTTTACGTCCAACACCGGGAAATCGCTGTGGGCTGGCTTCTGTGATAATTTTCCTTCTACTGCGATAC
The DNA here is from genome assembly GCF_964019385.1 of Sycon ciliatum. Taxonomy (NCBI): domain Eukaryota; kingdom Metazoa; phylum Porifera; class Calcarea; order Leucosolenida; family Sycettidae; genus Sycon; species Sycon ciliatum. Next base: position 72,405,096 of record NC_088643.1, on the reverse strand, counting down.
AGTGCGAGGCTAAATGTTCTGGAATCCTCTTGTTTTAGACTAATTTGAGGCTGCTGAACACTAAAATTGGGTGTACCTCCCGGGGCCGACAATGAATCTGGTTGAGATCAGTACTTCGCTATGCCTCTGTGCAAACCACGGCTCCTCCCTTTTTGTTCAAGCATGGCATGTGTGGCATGAATGGAAAGGCGATGACCTCAGCTACCTAAAATAGCATTGACAAGGGAGTACTGGCCACGGGATCAGATAGAAGCGGGCGGGCTCGAAGTCAGGCCAAAGAGCTTTCACGCGGGCCCCATTGAAAATGTACACGCGAGTTGTGACTGCAGTTTTCACCTGACCCAGGCTGGAACTGAACCCCCTAGCAATAATCTAGTGAACCATGACAGTGCTTCACGCCGGTGGCACCTGCATTTCTTGTAGATCTACAGAATCATCATGTAGATCTGGTTATAACCTCAGGACTGTCCATCTAACTGAACCCACTGCATTCCCAGAGTCAGCTCTCAATACGATTGATGTGAATGCATGAACTGATTCATCTCTGTAAGCACTTCTCACTGCTAACAACTAAGTACTGGCAGTGCTGCTCAATGAAATCCAGTCGCGTCACTCAAGTTTGGGCCTTGCACCATTTTGCAGCCCAGTGTTCGCAGGTCTAGGGCTGCGCAACGCCCAGCTCGTACTTTAGTGATGCTGTGACTGGATTTCATTGAGCAGAACTGTGCATGTCAGTGGCGTGTCAAGGATTTGACTGAGGGGGGGGGGGGGTTGCGGCCGGGATGGGGTGGGGGGGGGGTAGACATCATGCTACAGGTCAGCCCATGATTTTGAAAACCGATGTCAAGAAGCCGTAAATCTCACACACCACTTAGAGCAGTATTTCTGTACACACAGTTACATTGTACATTGTAAACTTCAAATTACAATTCTTTTCAAATCCATCCATTTTCAACCTCATATCTTATCCCTTTTTGATATCAATATTTCTCGTACTGAACGCAGACCGAACAAGCTTGTTTT
>NC_088643.1:72386873-72403873 GCF_964019385.1 Sycon ciliatum | reverse complement strand
CAGTTTCGCCAAACTCCTACACAGAATTTGCCTTCCATTCTTAAAGAAATGGGCAGGCTTGCCCAGACCCGCAGCACCAGCAATACTCTTCATCGGCGCTCGGGAGCGCTTCGGCCTACGTTTAACGTACATCCCTACGCTATGGAAGCAACGACAGGTCATTAGATGGAATATCATCAAGAACAGCAGCGACAAGAACATGGCAAACCTGTACCAACATCACAGCAAACAACAGTATCTGCTCACAAGACAATACTCCGCAATAAAAGAAATGGAATGTGCCGAGGCAGCGATCTCTGAAGCTAGTCCAACTAACCTCCAGCAAGGCAGGGCAGGACTCGGCTTTAGGCATGACAAACAAGAGAAAATCAAACCTAGAAAACAAATACTCAATACCATTCATGAAGGTGACTGCCAAGACCAGCTATCCCACCTCAAAAGCCTGCAAATGCAAGGCAGCTGGTTAAAGTGGAGAGACACGATGTTTGAAGACCTCACTTGGAAAAAACTGTTGTACGAAGGCTACGGGAGGACTTTCTCCTTTCAACTAAACTGTGTATTAAACACACTACCAACAGTTGACAATCTGAGGAGGTGGGGTAACTCTGTGGTCGAACAACAATGCCCTCTATGCAACAGGCAAGCTACGCTCCGTCACATATTATCAGCATGTCCAACAGCCCTCCACCAGGGCAGATATACCTGGCGCCACGACAACGTACTGAAATGCATAGTAAAACTAGTAAACGAAACCATCCAAACTTATCAAAAGGCCACGGCATCAGCAGAAACGCAGAGTCAACAGAAGAGAATTGATTACATAACTTTCTGCAAGGCAGGAGAGAATCTCCCCAAACAGCCCCCCTCCCAACGCAAACGGCTAAATGACCAATTCGTAACTAGCTCAGCAGACTGGCAGGTCCTGGTGGACATGAAGGATGAGAAACTTGTTTTCCCCCACTTCATAGCACCTACAACCTGTCGTCCAGACATAGTGCTCTTCTCCAAAGAATTGAGAAGAGTTCTGTGGCTGGAACTCACGGTATGTAGTGAAGATCGCTTTGCACAATCGCGCGAAATCAAAATCGAACGCTATCGTCACCTTCATAGCGCGTGTGTAAGGAATGGCTGGGATACGGAAAGTCACACAGCAGAGGTGGGAGCGAGAGGCGCCATATCCACCAGCTTGGATTCCTTCGCGAGATCCTTGCGCTGCACTAAGGAACAGCGCAGGCTCTTGCGGAGGAATTGTCGCCAAGCAGCGCTGAACTCAAGCTATGTCCTATGGCTAAGGCGAAGGGAGCGAACATGGCGCGACTGGCCGTTGTATTAAAACTGTTTGGTGAACCTGTTGTAGAGCACTTGGTGGGCGATCGGCCACCCAGCGAGGATAGTTGGACGTCCTTAAAATCAAGATTTGAACTCGCCATTCCGGCCTCTAAAGGGCCGGGGGTGGACGATCGCCAACCTTGCCAACCTCTCGTAGTCACTTGTTCTTGTCGAATCGTTATTTTCATAGCCTACTCGACATTCGCCCTTCAAATTACCATACATCACAACGCAACTACCTGTACATGACACACCATACCATACGGACACAACCACACCCCAACTGTACTGGGGGCCTATCTCTTCGAATTGCATTATATGAGTTTCTTTTTCCTTTTTTCTTTACCCGTTACTGTCTAAAAAGCAGTCGAAACGGTTTTTATCCACCATTTGATGGTGAGCATTTCCCTTCTTCTTCTTCTTCTTCTTCTTCTTCTTCTTCTTCTTCTTCTTCTTCTTCTTCTTCTTCTTCTTCTTCTTCTTCTTCTTCTTCTTCTTCTTCTTCTTCTTCTTCTTCTTCTTCTTCTTCTTCTTCTTCTTCTTCTTCTTCTTCTTCTTCTTCTTCTTCTTCTTCTTCTTCTTCTTCTTCTTCTTTCTTCTTCTTCTTCTTCTTCTTCTTCTTCTTCTTCTTCTTCTTCTTCTTCTTCTTCTTCTTCTTCTTCTTCTTCTTCTTCTTCTTCTTCTTCTTCTTCTTCTTCTTCTTCTTCTTCTTCTTCTTCTTCTTCTTCTTCTTCTTCTTCTTCTTCTTCTTCTTCTTCTTCTTCTTCTTCTTCTTCTTCTTCTTCTTCTTCTTCTTCTTCTTCTTCTTCTTCTTCTTCTTCTTCTTCTTCTTCTTCTTCTTCTTCTTCTTCTTCTTCTTCTTCTTCTTCTTCTTCTTCTTCTTCTTCTTCTTCTTCTTCTTCTTCTTCTTCTTCTTCTTCTTCTTCTTCTTCTTCTTCTTCTTCTTCTTCTTCTTCTTCTTCTTCTTCTTCTTCTTCTTCTTCTTCTTCTTCTTCCCACCTCAAAAGCCTGCAAATGCAAGGCAGCTGGTTAAAGTGGAGAGACACGATGTTTGAAGACCTCACTTGGAAAAACTGTTGTACGAAGGCTACGGGAGAACTTTCTCCTTTCAACTAAACTGTGTATTAAACACACTACCAACAGTTGACAATCTGAGGAGGTGGGGTAACTCTGTGGTCGAACAACAATGCCCTCTATGCAACAGGCAAGCTACGCTCCGTCACATATTATCAGCATGTCCAACAGCCCTCCACCAGGGCAGATATACCTGGCGCCACGACAACGTACTGAAATGCATAGTAAAACTAGTAAACGAAACCATCCAAACTTATCGAAAGGCCACGGCATCAGCAGAAACGCAGAGTAATCAGAAGAGAATTGATTACATAACTTTCTGCAAGGCAGGAGAGAATCTCCCCAAACAGCCCCCCTCCCAACGCAAACGGCTAAATGACCAATTCGTAACTAGCTCAGCAGACTGGCAGGTCCTGGTGGACATGAAGGATGAGAAACTTGTTTTCCCCCACTTCATAGCACCTACAACCTGTCGTCCAGACATAGTGCTCTTCTCCAAAGAATTGAGAAGAGTTCTGTGGCTGGAACTCACGGTATGTAGTGAAGATCGCTTTGCACAATCGCGCGAAATCAAAATCGAACGCTATCGTCACCTTCATAACGCGTGTGTAAGGAATGGCTGGGAGACGGAAAGTCACACAGCAGAGGTGGGAGCGAGAGGCGCCATATCCACCAGCTTGGATTCCTTCGCGAGATCCTTGCGCTGCACTAAGGAACAGCGCAGGCTCTTGCGGAGGAATTGTCGCCAAGCAGCGCTGAACTCAAGCTATGTCCTATGGCTAAGGCGAAGGGAGCGAACATGGCGCGACTGGCCGTTGTATTAAAACTGTTTGGTGAACCTGTTGTAGAGCACTTGGTGGGCGATCGGCCACCCAGCGAGGATAGTTGGACGTCCTTAAAATCAAGATTTGAACTCGCCATTCCGGCCTCTAAAGGGCCGGGGGTGGACGATCGCCAACCTTGCCAACCTCTCGTAGTCACTTGTTCTTGTCGAATCGTTATTTTCATAGCCTACTCGACATTCGCCCTACAAATTACCATACATCACAACGCAACTACCTGTACATGACACACCATACCATACGGACACAACCACACCCCAACTGTACTGGGGGCCTATCTCTTCGAATTGCATTACATGAGTTTCTTTTTCCTTTTTTCTTTACCGTTACTGTCTAAAAAGCAGTCGAAACGGTTTTTATCCACCATTTGATGGTGCTTCTTCTTCTTCTTCTTCTTCTTCTTCTCTTCTTCTTCTTCTTCTTCTTCTTCTTCTTCTTCTTCTTCTTCTTCTTCTTCTTCTTCTTCTTCTTCTTCTTCTTCTTCTTCTTCTTCTTCTTCTTCTTCTTCTTCTTCTTCTTCTTCTTCTTCTTCTTCTTCTTCTTCTTCTTCTTCTCTTCTTCTCTCCTTCTTCTTCTTCTTCTTCTTCTTCTTCTTCTTCTTCTTCTTCTTCTTCTTCTTCTTCTTCTTCTTCTTCTTCTTCTTCTTCTTCTTCTTCTTCTTCTTCTTCTTCTTCTTCTTCTTCTTCTTCTTCTTCTTCTTCTTCTTCTTCTTCTTCTTCTTCTTCTTCTTCTTCTTCTTCTTCTTCTTCTTCTTCTTCTTCTTCTTCTTCTTCTTCTTCTTCTTCTTCTTCTTCTTCTTCTTCTTCTTCTTCTTCTTCTTCTTCTTCTTCTTCTTCTTCTTCTTCTTCTTCTTCTTCTTCTTCTTCTTCTTCTTCTTCTTCTTCTTCTTCTTCTTCTTCTTCTTCTTCTTCTTCTTCTTCTTCTTCTTCTTCTTCTTCTTCTTCTTCTTCTTCTTCTTCTTCTTCTTCTTCTTCTTCTTCTTCTTCTTCTTCTTCTTCTTCTTCTTCTTCTTCTTCTTCTTCTTCTTCTTCTTCTTCTTCTTCTTCTTCTTCTTCTTCTTCTTCTTCTTCTTCTTCTTCTTCTTCTTCTTCTTCTTCTTCTTCTTCTTCTCTTCTTCTTCTTCTTCTTCTTCTTCTTCTTCTTCTTCTCTTCTTCTTCTTCTTTTCTTCTTCTTCTTCTTCTTCTTCTTCTTCTTCTTCTTCTTCTTCTTCTTCTTCTTCTTCTTCTTCTTCTTCTTCTTCTTCTTCTTCTTCTTCTTCTTCTTCTTCTTCTTCTTCTTCTTCTTCTTCTTCTTGCCGTTGTATTAAAACTGTTTGGTGAACCTGTTGTAGAGCACTTGGTGGGCGATCGGCCACCCAGCGAGGATAGTTGGACGTCCTTAAAATCAAGATTTGAACTCGCCATTCCGGCCTCTAAAGGGCCGGGGGTGGACGATCGCCAACCTTGCCAACCTCTCGTAGTCACTTGTTCTTGTCGAATCGTTATTTTCATAGCCTACTCGACATTCGCCCTACAAATTACCATTATAGCAATAAAAACTGCTTTATGGCAGTTTTCTAAAAAAAGTTATTGTGTTCTAGTCCATGGACCCCGTCTAAAAAGTAAGAAATTAACGAAATGTGATAGCTGAAAATTAAAATTTCACACAAAACCTCACAATAATCAAAACACTTGAAAGGCTGCTTTCAACACTAAACTTGTACTGCACCAACAATTGGCAACATGCATGCATAGGAAAGAGGATCACGAGGGGAAAAGGTCTTCTGCATGTAGCTTTTCATTCTGTGTGTGATTATTGTGAGGTTTTGTGTTAAATTTTAATTTTCAGCTATCACATTTCGTTAATTTCTTACTTTTTAGACGGGGTCCATGGACTAGAACACAATAACGTTTTTTAGAAAACTGCCATAAAGCAGTTTTTATTGCTATAATTTCTTTTGTTTTTTTCTGTCACCATGTACCAATCAATGGAATGCCCTATATCAATATGTAAATGATGGCCTTCACATCATATCAATACCATATACGCATTGATGTGCAAGCCTTTTCTTGCAGAAAATGGCACTAGCATAATGCATGTTCTTCTGCGGGGAAACATATGAGCAGTGGTGGTGATACTTTTTTTATACGGAGGCCATTCCGTGCATGTTGCTGTTGCAGAATTTCATGACTCTGTCATAAAATTGTCTTGCCTTTCAGATTTCTCCACCCTCAATCAGATTTATTTGAGAAATGTAGCCATGCGCCAGGTGCGTGTCGCATATGTTTTTGTTGATTCTGTGCTTATAATGGTTTATAATCATGGGTTATCGTGATAAGGTCATCCAGCATCATATTGAAACTGAAATCGTAATCCTGTTGATGTCGATACAACTTTTGGAAGTGGTTCAATGACTTCAAACTGTTAGTCCACGATTGTCTAAAACAACACAGCAAAGGAGGAACAATAAACATGTATTGAAATGTAAACGAATACATTGCTGAGTCCAAAACCTCGTTCCAACAACTACACTGATCCTGAGGAGAAAAGGGGCAAGGCTATGGTTGGAGGTACTGAGAGATAAACAAGGCACTCCACAATAATAAAATCTTACACATCTTTTGGTGAATATGAATGATATCCAGTCGAACCTCTTTAGGACGAACACCAGGGGAACGATGGTATTTATTCTGTGAGCTCAACCTATTTTATAACCAGAGAATACAATTATATCTCCAATAGACATACGAGTAGATTTCTTCTACAGCGAAAGATTTTAAGCCACACCGACTCATTGACTCGTCTCGTATGAAACAATTGAGTCACTAGAGAGATTCTGCAAAACGAAAATGCGTACAAACTTTCGCTCTACATCATGAAGTGCGAAACTTGCAGGGAACGCGAAATGAACTGTCGTAGGAAATTTCGTGAGATCGGGTCATGGCGTACGTGCACTTGGCCCGCGTAAACTACGAAAATGTGCAGAACGCAAAGTTCGTGCAAAAATTCGCACACACTTTCGCAAGGACTGTCGCGAAACTTCGTTCGAATTTTCGTTTTGCAGAACCTCTCTACTGAACCTTTCTTTAGCAACATGACGGCAACTGAAACAGCAACAGAGAAAGTACGATACATGTACTCCACATTCTTACAGGTACTACAAACAGATTGCAGATCGTAATTCTTGCTTTGGCGGCACGAAACTTTATTCGGGGCAGTGCAATCTCGGCGGTACTCACAAATCAAACAGCCCAGACTTGAGTGAACAAATCCAATCATACAAGTACGAGATTTTCACGAGACGAGACTGCACCCATTGGCTTGTTTCGTATGAAACAAACAAGTTACTGAACCTCTCCACAATAGAGATTTCCCCTGATATGTGAATTTATTTTGCAAACTCGGTTAATTGGTTCTTGAACCTTTCCCTCCAGATTGGGAACTGCCAACGATAGTATGCCACTGACCAGTGCCTTACTTGTAACGAACCAATGTACAATGAATATGAGTATTTCGACAACACATCTAACATAAGCCTTACCGTCAAGAAGTTGAACTCGCGTTCTTCGCACACTGTAGACAAGGGCAAAGAGATAAAAATGGATCTAAATCCGAATAAAATCAGCACACGTTTCCGTAAATGAAAGGTGAACATAAGCAAATGAATCGAAGGAAACCGGTCAACTTAGAGATCACCTGTCATCGAGTATTCCGTAAAAGGAAGCCTCGCAGCTCGGCAGCAGAAAAGCAATATAATTTAGAAAAGTGATCCTGTCAACTTTTCCATTATTTGTTGCATTCCGCCCCAAAATCAGCACACTTTTCCTGAATGAAAGAGTCAACACAAGCAAATGAATCAAAGGCAACTGGTCAACTCACCTGTCATTGAGTAATATTCCGCGAAAGGAGGTGTCAGCAGCGCCGAAACGAAATAAGCCAGGCCAGGAGACGAAATATCCGAAACAGCTCATGCAAGAAGCAGTTCCAAAGAAGGAAGTTCCTCGCGCATGCACATCCGAACACGGATCCGCGGACTAGACTGCATGCACTGAACACAATGTCTGCCGTGCACGTGCACAGCACACGGCTTCCACGCGTTGGTAGATCTAATACCGAGCACCTTACGTAGAGACTTACGTAGCCTAAGTGAAATACCGAGCACCTTACGTAGAAACTTACGTAGCATAGCGATGTCGTTTTTTCTGCCATGTGAACACAATAATAGAAAAGCTGACAGGATCGCTTTTCTAAATACATCACAACGCAACTACCTGTACATGAAACACCATACCATACGGACACAACCACAGGCCAACTGTACTGGGGGCCTATCTCTTCGAATTGCATTATATGAGTTTCTTTTTCCTTTTTTCTTTACCCGTTACTGTCTAAAAAGCAGTCGAAACGGTTTTTATCCACCATTTGATGGTGAGCATTTCCCCTTCTTCTTCTTCTTCTTCTTCTTCTTCTTCTTCTTCTTCTTCTTCTTCTTCTTCTTCTTCTTCTTCTTCTTCTTCTTCTTCTTCTTCTTCTTCTTCTTCTTCTTCTTCTTCTTCTTCTTCTTCTTCTTCTTCTTCTTCTTCTTCTTCTTCTTCTTCTTCTTCTTCTTCTTCTTCTTCTTCTTCTTCTTCTTCTTCTTCTTCTTCTTCTTCTTCTTCTTCTTCTTCTTCTTCTTCTTCTTCTTCTTCTTCTTCTTCTTCTTCTTCTTCTTCTTCTTCTTCTTCTTCTTCTTCTTCTTCTTCTTCTTCTTCTTCTTCTTCTTCTTCTTCTTCTTCTTCTTCTTCTTCTTCTTCTTCTTCTTTTCATCACTTTCATTAGCAAGTCTTGTTCTCCGTTCCCAAAAACCAATAACCATGTCTGACAAGACCGATATCTCTGGAGTTGCCTCCTTCGACCGCACCAAGCTGAAGCACGCCGAGACTCAGGAGAAGAACACTCTCCCCACCGCTGAAACCATCACCCAAGAGAAGACTTCATAAGATATGAACGTCACTTTATTATAACAATCATGCCCTGGTGGCAGGATCATCATATTTTGGCTTTATGCTATTGCATATAGCTGTGTATTCACCAGAAAATACTCATTAAAACCTTCTTCTTCTTCTTCTTCTTCTTCTTCTTGTTCTTGTTCTTCTTGTTCTTGTTCTTCTTGTTCTTGTTCTTGTTCTTCTTGTTCTTGTTCTTCTTCTTCTTCTTCTTCTTCTTCTTCTTCTTCTTCTTCTTCTTCTTCTTCTTCTTCTTCTTCTTCTTCTTCTTCTTCTTCTTCTTCTTCTTCTTCTTCTTCTTCTTCTTCTTCTTCTTCTTCTTCTTCTTCTTCTTCTTCTTCTTCTTCTTCTTCTTCTTCTTCTTCTTCTTCTTCTTCTTCTTCTTCTTCTTCTTCTTCTTCTTCTTCTTCTTCTTCTTCTTCTTCTTCTTCTTCTTCTTCTTCTTCTTCTTCTTCTTCTTCTTCTTCTTCTTCTTCTTCTTCTTCTTCTTCTTCCTCTTCTTCTTCTACTTCTTCTTCTTCTTGGGGGCCTATCTCTTCGAATTGCATTATATGAGTTTCTTTTTCCTTTTTTCTTTACCCGTTACTGTCTAAAAAGCAGTCGAAACGGTTTTTATCCACCATTTGATGGTGAGCATTTCCCTTCCTCTTCTTCTTCTTCTTCTTCTTCTTCTTCTTCTTCTCTACAACAGTCTCGTCCACAACTTCACTACAAGAGTCTCGTCCATATTGCACTACGCTCCCCACAGCGAGGCACGTCATGCACCAGCCCAAGGGCAGCAGGCCGATCCCCAGCAGCCGCGGCTACCACTGCCTAAGCAGCAGCAGCAGGAACAGCAGCAGCAACCAGAGCAGAAGCAGGGATCCAGGATTCCCAGTAGCCAAACTACACCTGTTATTCCAGCCTTCAAAGCGGCCCATGCGTCTCCGGATGAGGAAGGTTTTACCCTGGCCTCAGGTAAACATACATTCCATCCCCGCGTCCTCACCCGTGAGCAGTATCCCCAGCCGACAACCGCAGCAGTTAACATGATGATCCGCTGCCGCAGAGAAAGCTGCTAACGGCCACAGTGTCCTGCAAGGTAACTATTCTAGTATATCCACGCTATAACTTTCTTATCATTATTCTCACCTATGTCTGACCTTAACCCTAATGCTGCCCCCTTTTTTCCGGGTCTTTTCACTCAATCCCGTAACCCTTTGCATCATCATCATAGTTTAGGTACTAGATCCCAACCACCCCCGATCACCAGTGCTAGTAGTGCTTCTCAGTCTGCTAGTAGTGCTTCTCAGTCTGAGATAGCGGGCCTCCAGATTAGTTTCCTCAACATTTGTCACTTGCTTAACAAGAAGGACGAGGTCGAGGAATTCATCCAGAAGCACAACATAGACATAATGTGTCTTGCCGAGACATTCCTGACCTCAGAGACCCCGGACAGCCTTGTCAACATCCCAAACTATAAACTTATCCGTCAAGACAGACCTGGCTTCGGTGGTGGAGTAGCGGCCTATGTACGGAGCTCACTTCATGTTACTCGGCTAGAGGACTTTGCTCGTGGTGATCTTGAACTTCTCTTTCTCCTCGTTCACGGCCTCAATGGTAAGCTAGTCTACCGACCTCCTGGGTCGCTGGTCTCGTACTGGGACAAGCTGACTGACGCTGTGGACTCAGTCCACGCGCCCAGGGCCGGCACGCCTATTGCTTTGGTCGGAGATTTCAATATCGACACATCGTCTTCCAGAGCCGCCCAGCTGACGCATCTTCAACACTTCTGCGGTAACTTCTGTATTTTGAACCACGTCACTGAATCGACGCGTGTTGGACGTGGTGGGTCCAGAACCACCATAGACCTCCTATTGGCTGAGGACGGTGCAGTGGGCTCTTGCCGCGTTCTCCCGCATAGCCTCAGTGACCACCTCCCCATCTTGGCTACCCTTGCCTTCGAAATGCCAACCGTGCCAGTACTCAGATCTAGCCGAAACACCAGAGGAATAAATCTTCCGCAGCTCTGCCAGGACTTGGTCAACTCTCGTCTAGAAGACTTCAGCACGGCGAAATCCTTGGAAGATATGTGGCAGTTATGGTATGGCAAGGTCACCTCACTCCTTGACAGGCATGCTCCTGTCCAGGAGCACCGCTTATCCAGCTCTAGACATCAGATTCTTACAAGATCCCCATGGAAAACGGCCGTTTACCATGATGCAGTCCGCGAACGAAATCATGCCCACCATCGTTGGCTCCGAAAACCTACGGACACGGAACTTTACGACACATTTTCAGATGCCCGCAAAGCAGCAAAGCGGCTTGCTCGTCAGCTGAAATCATCCTACTACACACAACTACTGGACACGTGTCAATCCAACCCCCGGAAAGCTTGGAAGGTCCTCAACGACCTCTGCGGTCGGAAGAAATCGTCAACTCCTACTCGGCTCACTGCGGCTGCCCTCAATGCCCAATTCAGTACAGTTGTCAGTGATCCGCAGCGGCCTGATGTCCTATCCCAACCTGAGGGACCGGGCATAGCAGATGGCTTGAACCGCTTCGAACCAGCCACATGCGAAGAAGTACTTGCTCTCCTACTGAAGGTAGACGAGAGGAAGGCCACGGGTAGCGACGGAATTCCCTGCTATGTGTTGCGACACTGCGCTCGGGTCCTGGCCCCGTCACTGACTATCTTGATGAACGCGTCACTGGCCATGGGAAAGGTTCCGATGATGCTGAAACTGGCCCATATTCGCCCCATTTTCAAGGCAGGAGACCCCGAAACTGCTAAGAACTACCGCCCTATATCTTTGCTCCCGGTTGTTTCAAAGATCCTGGAAAGGATTGTGCATAAAAGGCTCTGTGTGCTCCTAACCGAACATGACCTCCTTCCTGCCGAGCAATTCGCTTACCGAGCCCACCACTCCACAGAGGACGCAGTCTTGTTGGCTGTGGATCAATTTTACGAAGCCGCAGACCAGCACCTGCATACCGGCGTGGTGCTCATTGATATGAGCAAAGCTTTCGACAAGGTCCAACATCAGACCTTGCTCCAGGATCTCTTCGAACTTGGTGTCTCCTCTACGGCACTGGACTGGTTTGCGGACTACCTCAGCGCACGACGCCAGTGTGTGGTCACTGCCAACGGTACACGCTCAGAGGAAACAGCTTGCACGTGCGGTGTCCCCCAGGGTAGCGTGCTTGGCCCGATATTATTCGCGATCTACACGAGATGTGTCGCATCAGTAGCTGACCCGGTGCGTACACTAATGTTCGCGGACGACATCATGCTGTACCTGAGCCACGCTAGCGCTCACACCATCAACATTACCCTTTCCGCAGCAGTGTCGGCTGTCGCCAGGCTACTCGATGCCAAAGGGCTTATCCTCAACACCGGAAAGACGCAAGTGCTTGCAATCAAAGCTGGACGGCAGGCACACCTCGACCTCCACATTACTTGCACTGGCACGCCTCTTGCCCAGACCAGCACGGCTCGCTACCTCGGAGTCACTCTGGACGAAAATCTTCGCTGGTCACCGCAAGTCACCTCTATCGTCCGACGCACGGCTATGAAGCTGCGGATCCTCCGCCAGATCCGGCACTGCCTAACAGTGAGGCAGGCGATGCTGTATTACTCTGCCCTTGTCATACCGGATATTCTATATGCGTCGAATGCGTTTCTCCCAGGACTGTCCGCTGAGCAGCGGAACACAGTAGCCAAACTGGATAAACGTTGCATCCGTTGCGTGGCCGATGAGCACCCATTGGCCCACACTCTTCCCTTGTACACCAGGCTGGGTGTCTGCCCAGTGCTGGAACGAGGAGAATGCAAGCTCCGACTCCTGACATTTAGAATCCGTTCTGGAATCGTCAGTGAGCTGTTGTCGTCCCGAATTGTATTGCAAGGCCCGCCGACAGGCATGACCACTCGAGGTCAATTGGGACGCAACCTTCCCCTCCCCCTGGCCCACAGTGCTTCTGGCGCATGCCGACCGCTTCTAGCCAGCTGCCGACTCTGGAATGGCCTGCCCGACTGTATGAAGTCCATAGTATCTGTCCGTGAATTCAAACGCATGCTACGCGTATTTTACTTCGGTTAAATGAAATGGCTTTCGTAACCTGCTGATGAGGCTCGATAGAATCATGCTACGATGACCCGACTTGTAAATTTGAGATCCATTTTTTTCTACTCGTCTTGACCCTGCCTCCCCTCATTGCTACTTCCATTTTCGTATTTTTATTTTCATTTATTTTTCTCTTCATTTCTGACTCTTCTTACTGGTTGTCATCGCTTCCATAATATTGGGCAGAACTGCCCGTTTGCCTTGCGATGTAAAATAAATGAACAACAACAACAACAACGCTGAGCACTGGCCTGCTCCCGCTCTGAAGAGGTTTTTAGCCTTCACCGTTTTTGCTCCACCTCAGGCATTGGCCCACAGTGGCATCCGCTTCCTTTTTTTCTTTTTCTTTTCTCCTTTTACTTTCTCCGTCACTGCCTAAAAAACAGTCGAGACGGTTTTTTACCCACCAGTTTTATTGGTGCGAATTACTTTCCTCTTCTTCTTCTTCTTTTTCTTCTTCTTCTTCTTCTTCTTCTTCTTCTTCTTCTTCTTCTTCTTCTTCTTCTTCTTCTTCTTCTTCTTCTTCTTCTTCTTCTTCTTCTTCTTCTTCTTCTTCTTCTTCTTCTTCTTCTTCTTCTTCTTCTTCTTCTTCTTCTTCTTCTTCTTCTTCTTCTTCTTCTTCTTCTTCTTCTTCTTCTTCTTCTTCTTCTTCTTCTTCTTCTTCTTCTTCTTCTTCTTCTTCTTCTTCTTCTTCTTCTTCTTCTTCTTCTTCTTCTTCTTCTTCTTCTTCTTCTTCTTCTTCTTCTTCTTCTTCTTCTTCTTCTTCTTCTTCTTCTTCTTCTTCAGCGAGGATAGTTGGACGTCCTTAAAATCAAGATTTGAACTCGCCATTCCGGCCTCTAAAGGGCCGGGGGTGGACGATCGCCAACCTTGCCAACCTCTCGTAGTCACTTGTTCTTGTCGAATCGTTATTTTCATAGCCTACTCGACATTCGCCCTACAAATTACCATACATCACAACGCAACTACCTGTACATGACACACCATACCATACGGACACAACCACACCCCAACTGTACTGGGGGCCTATCTCTTCGAATTGCATTATATGAGTTTCTTTTTCCTTTTTTCTTTACCCGTTACTGTCTAAAAAGCAGTCGAAACGGTTTTTATCCACCATTTGATGGTGAGCATTTCCCCTTCTTCTTCTTCTTCTTCTTCTTCTTCTTCTTCTTCTTCTTCTTCTTCTTCTTCTTCTTCTTCTTCTTCTTCTTCTTCTTCTTCTTCTTCTTCTTTGTTGTTGTTGTTGTTGTGTTTATTTTAATTCGCAAACCAAACGGGCAGATCTGCCCAATGAAAAGTTGGCTTTTTCTTCTTCTTCTTCTTCTTCTTCTTCTTCTTCTTCTTCTTCTTCTTCTTCTTCTTCTTCTTCTTCTTCTTCTTCTTCTTCTTCTTCTTCTTCTTCTTCTTCTTCTTCTTCTTCTTCTTCTTCTTCTTCTTCTTCTTCTTCTTCTTCTTCTTCTTCTTCTTCTTCTTCTTCTTCTTCTTCTTCTTCTTCTTCTTCTTCTTCTTCTTCTTCTTCTTCTTCTTCTTCTTCTTCTTCTTCTTCTTCTTCTTCTTCTTCTTCTTCTTCTTCTTCTTCTTCTTCTTCTTCTTCTTCTTCTTCTTCTTCTTCTTCTTCTTCTTCTTCTTCTTCTTCTTCTTCTTCTTCTTCTTCTTCTTCTTATGCTGGCCCGAGGGGGCGAAAGCGGCCGGAGCATAACCCCTCCCTGGACTGCCCATCAAGTCCAGACCCTCCACTTATGCCAACTACCCGGGAGAGCTACGGGTCTGGTAGTGACGTGTCAAAGCCGATGGCCGCCCGTAGCTTTTCGAATTCGCAGCTAGGTGGAGTGGTGTGCGATAGGTGCGGAAGCACCCTGAGCCACGCCTACAACTTAAGTCGTCATTATCAGACGAAAAAATGCATCAAATTTTCCGCAGAACCAGGGGCTGCGCCTGCGGGAAAGCAACCAATAGCTGCCGCTGCAGCCAACAACCAAAACAGTTTGAAAGACTGTACTAGTAAAAAGCCATGTCCGCATTGCATGAAAAACATATTCAAATCTAACATGGCACGTCACCTTAAATCCTGTAAGGTTTACCTAAGTAAGGGAATTGACATTCCGCTCACCCCTAGCAATAGGAGTGGTAACACGGATGTTGCCAACCCAGTCAGCCCGCCTCCTGAGCACAGCGCTGACGGCAACATTGTCACAGCCGAGACGATGGAGCATTGCTCCCAGCAAGTTTTACATGCAAATGATGATAAACCGGATCAGGATCTGCCCAATAACAAACTGTACCTGCCAAGGTCTAGCCTTGCCTGGGCAAAAGCAGACCAACAACTTGAGCAACACATTAAGCGCCATTTTCCTCTGTCAAAAATCAAGAATGCTGACCCTGATGAATCCCTAGGTCAACTAACGTCTTTCTTGAGATTTTTCTTCACTGACTACACCGCCTTGGATGCAGTTCCAAAGCGCCAGTCGACCAAACCACGCCAATCCAGATGCCTAACGGAGCTCTACATGGAGCGCCGCGCCCTACGAAAACAATACCGAGCCAGGGACCAATTAGACGAGCATGTGGTTGAGATCCTCAGAAAGGATTATAACCGGGTGCAGAAGGACATCAAAAAACTGCGGAAAATCATCAAAACACACGAGCATGATCGCGAAGCACAAAAGCAACGCTCTGCCTTCCTCCGAGACCCCCATAAGTTCGCCAAACGGCTATCCCGGAAAGGAACGCCCGTCAATCCTGAATTCTCAGAACAGACTTGTTTTGATTAATTCTCCAAGCTGTATGAAGACCCGGAACGTGGGCAAACTTTCTCCCTGCCGGATTTTTCTCCAGCCACGAGCAAACCGTCCACTCCGTTAACTGACGGGAGTCCAACATGGACCCTGTTTCAAAATACCCTAAGAAAATGCAGGAACAAGTCAGCTCCTGGTTCAAACTGTATTCCGTACATAATCTGGAAACGATGCAAATGCCTGCACAATATCCTTTTCAGCATCTTCGAAACAGTTTGGAAGACTGGTGTCATCCCGCGATCTTGGCAGTGCGCCTCCGTTACACTAATTGCTAAAAGTGACAGTGTGTCAGATCCAGCAAAGTTCCGACCAATCGCTCTCTCCAACTGCGATGGTAAGATCTTCTTTGCCATGCTGTCCAAGATACTAACTCGCCATATGTTGGTGAATGAGTATTTTGATGGCATGACACAGAAAGGTTTCCTGCCGGGAATGTCAGGCTGTGTGGAGCATGCTACTCTGTGTAGCGAAGCCATGAAAGACTCGAAGAGGAACAAGCGCTCCATAGCCATTGTGTGGATAGACCTAAAGAACGCGTTCGGATCAGTAAAGCACAATTTAATTCAAGCGGCATTGCATCGGTACCATATCCCACTGAAAATCAGAAGACTTGTATTTTCTTACTACGAACATCTCACTGCTTCCGTACGAAAGCCCCAGACCCGGACGTTCCGGTACAGTATCGGTGTGTTTCAGGGATGCCCACTGTCCCCAGTACTGTTCAATATTACCTTCCAAGTCCTCCTCGATGCCCTCCAGGCAAAACCCCTACAGGCACTTTCATACAATTTCAAGCAGACGGATATCACTGCTTCTAACACTGGTTTCGCAGATGATTTAGCCGTTTTTAGTAACAGAACCCATGGCGCACAAAAGAAACTAGATGTTGTGGACAAGTTTTTGTCCTGGTCTCAAATGAAAGCTGCCCCGCATAAATGCAGGACCTACGCGGCGAAACTAATCAACAACAAGTACACCTGTTTCGACCCCGGCCTTACAATATCCGGCAAGGATGTACCGCCGCTAAATGGTCGGCAATTCAAATTTCTGGGGAGAAATTTGACGGACAATATGAAGGAGGAGGAACAACGCAAAGATCTCGTTGACCTTACTAGATACCTCTTAAAACTGGTGCATGAAACCCACCTTGTCGGTCACCAGAAACTCTGGCTCTATCAACATCTGATCATCCCGAAAATATCATGGCACCTAGAGATACTTGACCTGTGTTACAGTTTTGCCAAAATGCTTCATCACATCAGCCTCTCCTTTATTAAAAAGTGGGCAGGCCTACCCAAGGCTGCAAACACCGCCATCCTCTTCACCGGAAATCGAGAAAGGCCAGGTCTCCGGCTCATGTGTATCACAACACTATGGAAGCAGCAGCAAACTATTAAATGGCACATTATCAAGCACAGCAAAGACCACAACATCGCTCAACTGTATTGCCATCACAGAAAACAAGAACAAACGTTCACCCGTAGGTTCTCGCCGGTTGTGGAATTGGAATGTGCCGAAACGGCCGTATGGGACACGCCTGCTTCACGTCCGCCCAGAGCCGGACTGGGCTTCGTGACACCAAAAGCACGCGTGGTAAAACCAAGGAAACAAATCCTCAATACAATCAGAGAAGGCGACTGCCAGGAGCAGCTCCGGCACCTAAAGGGCCTACAAATGCAAGGGGCCTGGACCAAATGTGCAGACACAATGTTCGAGGACATGACATGGCGGAAACTCTTATACGAGGGCTATGGAAGGACGATATCGTTCCAAATGAACGCGATACTTAATACTCTGCCTTCGCCTGACAATCTGAGACGATGGGGCAACTCTGTTGTGGACCAGAATTGCCCTCTTTGTCAGCGGACATCAACACTGAGGCACAT